>NC_082711.1:13549699-13814699 GCF_030144855.1 Hypanus sabinus
CTGCCATCAGATTTCTGATTGGACAATAAACCCATGAACATTACCTCACCATTTATTTCTCTTTTTTCTCTCTTTGCACTTCTTATTTAATTTTATTTGCACCTTATTATAATTTATATTATTTTTTATGTATTGTACTGTACCGCTCCCACAACACAACAGATTTCATGACATATGCCAGTGACATTAAACCTGATTCAGTTTCCACTCATTCACCTATCCCCCATGAATTAAGTCCCCACCTGCTCAGCCGCTCCCTCTTACTCATTCCCCTGAGTCCCGATAACATCCTATGATCTCATAATTACATTCTTAATTCTCAATTCTCCACAATGTTGACATCTCCCAATTATACATCTCACAATTATACATCTCCCAACTTAGTAAACACAGGAGATTTTGCAGATGCTGGCAACACACGCAAAATATTAGAGGAATTCCCAGAGCAACACACACACAATTTAACAATTCCTCTCATAATTTAAGTCGGTATAAACTTTCTCTCTAGTAACCAGGAGATCCAGACTTCCATATTTTGTACTGTAAGCTGTGCTGGATGCTCATAATTTTACAGACTTCGTAGGTCTCCCCCCAGGCTCAGGTGAAGCGTTAAGTGTTGTTAATGTACCTGCCTCTCGTTGCATCTACTGACTGAGTGTAAAAGTTGCCCCTCGAGTTCCAGTCAAATCTTGCCCCACCCCTCACCCTGAATCTGTGCCCTTCAGTTCTTGATCTCACAGCCAGGGTAAGGAACTGTGTACGTTCACATCCTACCTGTTGTTCTCAGTGTGGGAACCATCTTGCCTTGCCAAAATTCCTCCATATCCTGTCGACCTCCTCTAATTCCCAAACGACAGGTTCTTCCTGACATTTCACCTCTCGAACACTTTTCCACAATTCAAAATATTCAATACAGGAGATGGGATGTTATGTTGAAGTTGTATAAGGCATTGGTGAGGCCTAATTTGGAGTATTGAGTTGGTTTTGGTCACCTACCTACAGGGAAAATGTAAACAAGATTGAAAGAACACAGAGAAAATTTACAAGGATGTGGCTGGGACTTGAAGACCTGAATTATGGGGAAAGGTTGAACAGGTTAGGAGAGTAGCAGAATGAGGAGAGATTTGCTAGAGGCATGCACAGTTTTGAGGGGCATAGATAGGGTAAGTGCAGGCAGGCTTTTTCCACTGAGATTGGGTGAGACTAGAATGAGAGGTCATGGGTTAAGGGTGAAAGGTGAAATGGTTAAGGGGAACTTCTTCACTCAGAGAGTGGTGAGAGTGTGGAATGAGCTGCCGGAGGAAGTGGTGGATACAAGTTTGATTTCAACATTGAAGAGAATCTTGGATAGATACACGCTTAGGAGTGGTATGGAGGGCTATGGTGCCTGTGCGGATTGATGGGACTATGCAGATTAACAGTTCAGCATGGACTAGATGGGCCAAAGGGCCTGTTTCTGTGCTGTGGCACTCTATGACTGTGAGAAGAGTTGAAGCTGGATCAGGTTTGGGGGCCTAGTGGCCTCCAATCACTCCTGGTTTGCTCTGTGCTAATGTAGATTCTGTTGGTTTTAAAACAGCGTGGAACTCATTCACGGACCTTGTGTTTGCCCGAGGGTTTTATTGTACTAAGTACAGTGCGAGCAGCACACACCAGGTAGCGATGGACGTACCATAGTGTAAGATTTGCACTTCCTGCCCTCCACCAAATCCCCCACCCCAGCGGGGGTGGTTAAAAGGGATGAGATATACTGTGTTGACAGCTAAATGCTGCCAGAGGGCTGTTGTTATACGGACATCTCGCTATGGGGAACGCTGGAGGGCAAATATGGTGCAAGGCCACTCCTCAGGGAATGGATGCACTTCCCACCCGACCTTTCCGCAGAATGCTAGCCAGATCTGCTTAAAGTTGATCACCTTACCTGAATTTTAAAATGTAATTAAAGACTTTTAGTTAATTTCCCAAACCTGCATGTTAAATAAATTGATTATAATTTTAACTTTGAACTAATAATTTAAATTATTATAGTATTCTCCTTGCACTTAGTGTCACACAGCACATAAACAGGCCATTCAGGCCTGCTCGTGGACCAAGATGGCCACCTAAGGCTTCTCCATTTTCCCACGCAAACCTTTCCTTTATATGTCCCTGTCCACGTACATTTTGAATGTTGTTAGTGTATCTCGCTCATACCAAATACTGACCACCCTCTGGGTGAAAATGTTATCTCTCCGGTTGCTATGTCCCCTTTCACCGTAAACCCGTGACACCTGTAAAACCCAGTGCATTTGCCCCCGATGCGATCACCTACACCCGGCTCCCCTGCTCACTATAACAGTCCCCTGACTCCTGGAGTCCTCCTCTGCACTCCTTCCTATAGAAGGGCACTCGGAACGGTGCGCAGTACCCCAAGTACAACGGCAAGGAAACACTCCCAGCTCAGGACCAGCATCAGTTTCAAAAGGCCACTGGACACAAGAGCCCGTGGTATTATGGGGAAGATACCCGCCTGGATAGAAGATTGGCTGTTTGGAAGGAGGCAAAGACTGGGAACAAAAAGAGGGCCTTTCCCAGTTGGCTGGTGACTAGCGGTGTTCCCCAGGGGTTGGTGTGGGGATTATTTTTTTATCATGTTACGTGTCAATAATTTGGACGACATAAATGATGGCTTCGGGGCAAAGTTTGTGGATGATATGAAGATAGGTGGAGGGGTAGGTGGTGCTGCACAAGGACTGAGATAGATTGGGGAATGGCGAGGAACTGGCAGATGGAATACAGTGTCAGGAAGTGTGTGGCCACGCACTGTGTTAGGAGAAATAAAGGCACAGACTAAATGAGCAGAAAAATTCAGAAATCAGAGGTGCAAAGGGAGTTAGGAGTCTTCGTCCGGGATACCCAAAAAGTTAATTTGCAAGTTGTGTCAGGAAGGTAGATGTCACTTTAGCGTTCATTTCAAGAAGATTGGAATATAAAAGCAAGGATAATGCCAAGGCTTTATGAAGTATTGGTCATACTGTGTTTGGAGTATTGTGAGCAGTTTTGGATCTAGGAAAAGATGTGCTGGCATTGGAGAGGGTCCAGTAGGGGTTCATGAGAATGATTCTGGGTATGAGGAGCGTTTGACGGCTCTGGGCCAGTACTCGCAAGAGTTTAGAAGAATGGGGGGGGGGGGGCAGTGGTCTCATTGAAACTTACCGAATATTGGAAGGCCCAGATAGAGTGGATGTGGAGAGGATGTCTCCTATAGTGGGGGTGTCCAGGACCAGAGGGTACAGCCTCAGAATAGAGGGAAGTGTTATGTTTCATAACTCCAAAACGTAAAACTAGTTGAAAGGGAAGCGCGGAGCTGGTAGAGGTGTGTCTGCTTTGTTTGTTCTTTAAGTGAGGTGCACGCTTATGACGTGGCAGTGAAACGGTGTGGGCCATTCTCCGACTTTTACCTATAACCCACAGTGAATTATTTAAACAAACAAAGAATGCTTAATCCAGCAATATATTTACAATATTACTGATATATTGTAAATATTAAATTTCAAATATTAAATACACAGCTCCAACTCAATATAGATTACAACTCAACTCAAATATACAATGTATTTCTCTCTCTCTATCACACACACACACACACACTTACTTATATATAGAGGCTTTCTCACACTCGTGGGAGAACATCTTTCCTGACAAGGGTGCACATCACAGGTCCTGGTTATGCGACCTCTGATGCTGGACAGACAATCTCTGAAGAGTATTGATAATGGCTGGGGTCACCCGTTTTGAAAAGTCACTGCCCCAGAGGAAGGCAACGGCAAAGCACTTGTGTAAAAAAATTGCCTAGCACAATCATGATGATGGAAAGGCCAGGATTGCCCACGTCATTCGACACAGCATATAACGAATTTGACGACAGAAGCAGAGTTTTGCATGCCGTTCATACAGATCATTTCATCACATTGGGGTAGCACAGGGGAAAAGCAACAACAGAATGCAGAATAAAGTGTCACAGTTACAGAGAGTGCAGTGCAGGTGGACAACAAGGTGCAAGGACAGTATCTGGTCAGCAGTCCATCTTATCATACCAGGAACTGGAGAATAACAACGGGAACAAGTGCTTTCAGGCTTTTGTATCTTCTGCCAGATGGGAGCGAGGAGGAGAGAGAACTCCCAGGGTGCGAGGGCTCTTTGATTTTGCTGGCTGTTTTACCGAGGCAGCAAGAACTGTAGACAGAGTCCACGGAGGGGAGGTTGGTTTCTATCCACAAACCCCTGCAGTTTCTCGCTGTCACGGGCAGAGCCGTTGTCGTACCAAACTGTAACGCAACTAGGTAGTGCCTCTGAAACACTGACGGGGATGTGACGTATTTGTTGAGGATGTAGAGGCACTGGTGAGCTTTGGACTGGCACGGGCTGTCAGTGACGTTCACTCCAAGGAACTTGACCCTCTCAACCCCTGTGGTTGAGCTGAACACCACTGGCGTGGAAAGTAATGTGTGCACCACCCCCTCTCCTGAAGTCAGCCGGCAGTTCTTGTTGCGTATCGCTGGCATTCTGGGGCGCCGGCTGGTAAGGGTGCGGAGGGAGGGTGGGGGAAGTGTAACCGGTGGGAGGGAAAAGGTGACTGGCTTCAGAAAAGGGAAGTTTCCCCGCAATAAGACTGTGTTTCTCTTTTTCAGGGACGCCCACAATTTGCGTCGTCATCTGGACTGTGCTTCGTGTGCATTTTGATGATTCAGGGTAAGTGTCAGCACCCCTCTCACTGAATGGGCGAGGGGCAATAGGATGGGGGGGGGGGGTCACACGAACATCACTCTCTCCCTCGCCAATGAACCTCCTTCCAAACTGAGGTCGGAAATGGAGGTGTTTGCTGATGGTCACACCATGTTCAATTCCATTAGCATCTCCTTAGAAAGCAAAGTGGCCCCACGCCTAACTGCAACAAGTCCTGGACAATATTCAGGCAAGAGAACGTCTAGAGTCACACAGGATGGAAAAGGATCCTCCTTCTCTCTTTTCCTACTCCCCACTCTAGCTCTCCCCTTCTCGTCACCCGCCCATCACTTCCTACCGTTTTCCCTCCTCTCTCCCATAGTCCACTCCCCTCTCCTATCAGATTCCTTCTTCTTCAGCCCTTTACCTTTCTCACCTATCACCTGTCAGCTTTTTACTTCATCCCCCACTCCCCCCAGCCACGTGGTCTCACCTATCACCTCCAGCTTGTACTCCTTCCCGCTCCCCCCTAACCTTCTTCAAACATGAGAGGATCTGCAGATGCTGGAAATCCAGAGCAACACATACAAAATGCTGGAGGAAATCAGCAGGCCGGGCAGCACCGATAGAAAAAAGTATAGTTGGTGCCTCGGCCTAAAACATCGACTGTACTCTTTTCCATAGAGGCTGCCTGGCCTGCTGAGTTTCTCCTGCATTTTGTGTGTGTTGCTTTGGATTTCTGGTATTTTCAGAATGCCTTGTGTGCCTCTAAACCATTCCAATCCATGGACTTATCTAGGTGGCTTTTAAATGTTGCAAATGTGCCTATTTCATCTCTAGTTTCTTGCAGCTTGTTCCAAATCCGTATCATCCTTTGTGTGAAGAAGTTGACCCTAAAGGCCCTTTTAAACATCTCACCTCTGACCTTAAACCTATGCCCTTTTGTTTATAGCAACTCCTCTCTGAGAAAATGCTGTCTACATCCTCCATAGAGTCACAGAGCATTACAGCCCAGGCACAGTCCCTTCAGCCCATTACAGCCCAGGCACAGTCCCTTCAGCTCATTACAGCCCAGGCACGGTCCCTTCAGCCCATTACAGCCCAGGCACAGTCCCTTCAGATTACAGCCCAGGCACAGTCCCTTCAGCTCATTACAGCCCAGGCACGGTCCCTTCAGCCCATTACAGCCCAGGCACAGTCCCTTCAGATTATAGCCCAGGCACGGTCCCGTCAGCCCATTACAGCCCAGGCACAGTCCCGTCAGCCCATTACAGCCCAGGCACAGTCCCGTCAGCCCATTACAGCCCAGGCACGGTCCCGTCAGCCCATTACAGCCCAGGCACGGTCCCGTCAGCCCATTACAGCCCAGGCACAGTCCCGTCAGCCCATTACAGCCCAGGCACGGTCCCGTCAGCCCATTACAGTGCAGGCACAGTCCCTTCATCCCATTACAGCCCAGGCACAGTCCCTTCATCCCATTACAGCCCAGGCACGGTCCCTTCAGCCCATTACGGCCCAGGCACAGTCCCTTCAGCCCATTACAGCCCAGGCACGGTCCCGTCAGCCCATTACAGCCCAGGCACGGTCCCTTCAGCCCATTACAGCCCAGGCACAGTCCCTTCAGATTATAGCCCAGGCACGGTCCCGTCAGCCCATTACAGCCCAGGCAAGGTCCCTTCAGCCCATTACAGCCCAGGCACAGTCCCTTCAGCTCATTACAGCCCAGGCACAGTCCCTTCAGCCCATTACAGCCCAGGCACAGTCCCTTCAGCTCATTACAGCCCAGGCACAGTCCTTTCAGCCCATTACAGCCCAGGCACAGTCCCGTCAGCCCATTACAGCCCACGCACAGTCCCTTCAGCCCATTACAGCCCAGGCACAGTCCCTTCAGCCCATTACAGCCCAGGCACGGTCCCTTCAGCCCATTACAGCCCAGGCACGGTCCCTTCAGCTCATTACAGCCCAGGCACAGTCCCATCAGCCCATTACAGCCCAGGCACAGTCCCTTCAGCCCATTACAGCCCAGGCACAGTCCCTTCAGCCCATTACAGCCCAGGCACAGTCCCTTCAGCTCATTACAGCCCAGGCACGGTCCCTTCAGCCCATTACAGCCCAGGCACAGTCCCTTCAGATTACAGCCCAGGCACAGTCCCTTCAGCTCATTACAGCCCAGGCACGGTCCCTTCAGCCCATTACAGCCCAGGCACAGTCCCTTCAGCCCATTACAGCCCAGGCACAGTCCCTTCAGCTCATTACAGCCCAGGCACAGTCCCTTCAGCTCATTACAGCCCAGGCACAGTCCCTTCAGCTCATTACAGCCCAGGCACAGTCCCTTCAGCCCATTACAGCCCAGGCACAGTCCCTTCAGCCCATTACAGCCCAGGCACAGTCCCTTCAGCCCATTACAGCCCAGGCACAGTCCCTTCAGCCCATTACAGCCCAGGCACAGTCCCTTCAGCTCATTACAGCCCAGGCACAGTCCCTTCAGCACATTACAGCCCAGGCACAGTCCCTTCAGCTCATTACAGCCCAGGCACAGTCCCTTCAGCCCATTACAGCCCAGGCACAGTCCCTTCAGACCATTACAGCCCAGGCACAGTCCCTTCAGCTCATTACAGCCCAGACACAGTCCCTTCAGCCCATTATAGCCCAGGCACAGTCCCTTCAGCCCATTACAGCCGAGGCACAGTCCCTTCAGCTCATTACAGCCCAGGCACAGTCCCTTCAGCTCATTACAGCCCAGGCACAGTCCCTTCAGCCCATTACAGCCCAGGCACAGTCCCTTCAGCCCATTACAGCCCAGGCACAGTCCCTTCAGCTCATTACAGCCCAGGCACAGTCCCTTCAGCCCATTACAGCCCAGGCACAGTCCCTTCAGCCCATTATAGCCCAGGCACGGTCCCTTCAGCCCATTACAGCCCAGGCACAGTCCCTTCAGATTATAGCCCAGGCACGGTCCCGTCAGCCCATTATAGCCCAGGCACGGTCCCTTCAGCCCATTACAGCCCAGGCAAGGTCCCTTCAGCCCATTACAGCCCAGGCACAGTCCCTTCAGCTCATTACAGCCCAGGCACAGTCCCTTCAGCCCATTACAGCCCAGGCACAGTCCTTTCAGCCCATTACAGCCCAGGCACAGTCCCGTCAGCCCATTACAGCCCACGCACAGTCCCTTCAGCCCATTACAGCCCAGGCACAGTCCCTTCAGCTCATTACAGCCCAGGCACAGTCCCTTCAGCTCATTACAGCCCAGGCACAGTCCCTTCAGCCCATTACAGCCCAGGCACAGTCCCTTCAGCTCATTACAGCCCAGGCACAGTCCCTTCAGCCCATTACAGCCCAGGCACAGTCCCTTCAGCTCATTACACCCCAGGCACAGTCCCTTCAGCCCATTACAGCCCAGGCACAGTCCCTTCAGCTCATTACAGCCCAGGCACAATCCCTTCAGCCCATTACAGCCCAGGCACAGTCCCTTCAGATTATAGCCCAGGCATGGTCACTTCAGATTATAGCCCAGGCACAGTCCCTTCAGCCCATTACAGCCCAGGCACAGTCCCTTCAGATTATAGCCCAGGCACGGTCCCTTCAGATTATAGCCCAGGCACGGTCCCTTCAGCCCATTACAGCCCAGGCACAGTCCCTTCAGATTATAGCCCAGGCACGGTCCCTTCAGATTATAGCCCAGGCACGGTCCCTTCAGCCCATTACAGCCCAGGCACAGTCCCTTCAGCTCATTACAGCCCAGGCACAGTCCCTTCAGCTCATTACAGCCCAGGCACAGTCCCTTCAGCACATTACAGCCCAGGCACAGTCCCTTCAGCTCATTACAGCCCAGGCACAGTCCCTTCAGCCCATTACAGCCCAGGCACAGTCCCTTCAGCCCATTACAGCCCAGGCACGGTCCCTTCAGCTCATTACAGCCCAGGCACGGTCCCTTCAGCCCATTACAGCGCAGGCACAGTCCCTTCAGCCCATTACAGCCCAGGCACAGTCCCTTCAGCTCATTACAGCCCAGGCACAGTCCCTTCATCCCATTACAGCCCAGGCACAGTCCCTTCATCCCATTACAGCCCAGGCACGGAACCTTCAGCCCATTACGGCCCAGGCACAGTCCCTTCAGCTCATTACGGCCCAGGCACAGTCCCTTCAGCCCATTACAGCCCAGGCACAGTCCCTTCAGCCCATTACAGCCCAGGCACGGTCCCTTCAGCCCATTACAGCCCAGGCACAGTCCCTTCAGATTATAGCCCAGGCACGGTCCCGTCAGCCCATTATAGCCCAGGCACGGTCCCTTCAGCCCATTACAGCCCAGGCACGGTCCCTTCAGCCCATTACAGCCCAGGCACAGTCCCTTCAGCTCATTACAGCCCAGGCACAGTCCCTTCAGCTCATTACAGCCCAGGCACGGTCCCTTCAGCCCATTACAGCCCAGGCACAGTCCCGTCAGCCCATTACAGCCCACGCACAGTCCCTTCAGCCCATTACAGCCCAGGCACAGTCCCTTCAGCTCATTACAGCCCAGGCACAGTCCCGTCAGCCCATTACAGCCCAGGCACGGTCCCGTCAGCCCATTACAGCCCAGGCACAGTCCCGTCAGCCCATTACAGCCCAGGCACGGTCCCGTCAGCCCATTACAGTGCAGGCACAGTACCTTCAGCCCATTACAGCCCAGGCACAGTCCCTTCAGCCCATTACAGCCCAGGCACAGTCCCTTCATCCCATTACAGCCCAGGCACAGTCCCTTCATCCCATTACAGCCCAGGCACGGTCCCTTCAGCCCATTACGGCCCAGGCACAGTCCCTTCAGCCCATTACAGCCCAGGCACGGTCCCGTCAGCCCATTACAGCCCAGGCACGGTCCCTTCAGCCCATTACAGCCCAGGCACAGTCCCTTCAGATTATAGCCCAGGCACGGTCCCGTCAGCCCATTACAGCCCAGGCAAGGTCCCTTCAGCCCATTACAGCCCAGGCACAGTCCCTTCAGCTCATTACAGCCCAGGCACAGTCCCTTCAGCCCATTACAGCCCAGGCACAGTCCCTTCAGCTCATTACAGCCCAGGCACAGTCCTTTCAGCCCATTACAGCCCAGGCACAGTCCCGTCAGCCCATTACAGCCCACGCACAGTCCCTTCAGCCCATTACAGCCCAGGCACAGTCCCTTCAGCCCATTACAGCCCAGGCACGGTCCCTTCAGCCCATTACAGCCCAGGCACGGTCCCTTCAGCTCATTACAGCCCAGGCACAGTCCCGTCAGCCCATTACAGCCCAGGCACAGTCCCTTCAGCCCATTACAGCCCAGGCACAGTCCCTTCAGCCCATTACAGCCCAGGCACAGTCCCTTCAGCTCATTACAGCCCAGGCACGGTCCCTTCAGCCCATTACAGCCCAGGCACAGTCCCTTCACATTACAGCCCAGGCACAGTCCCTTCAGCTCATTACAGCCCAGGCACGGTCCCTTCAGCCCATTACAGCCCAGGCACAGTCCCTTCAGCCCATTACAGCCCAGGCACAGTCCCTTCAGCTCATTACAGCCCAGGCACAGTCCCTTCAGCTCATTACAGCCCAGGCACAGTCCCTTCAGCTCATTACAGCCCAGGCACAGTCCCTTCAGCCCATTACAGCCCAGGCACAGTCCCTTCAGCCCATTACAGCCCAGGCACAGTCCCTTCAGCCCATTACAGCCCAGGCACAGTCCCTTCAGCCCATTACAGCCCAGGCACAGTCCCTTCAGCTCATTACAGCCCAGGCACAGTCCCTTCAGCACATTACAGCCCAGGCACAGTCCCTTCAGCTCATTACAGCCCAGGCACAGTCCCTTCAGCCCATTACAGCCCAGGCACAGTCCCTTCAGACCATTACAGCCCAGGCACAGTCCCTTCAGCTCATTACAGCCCAGACACAGTCCCTTCAGCCCATTATAGCCCAGGCACAGTCCCTTCAGCCCATTACAGCCGAGGCACAGTCCCTTCAGCTCATTACAGCCCAGGCACAGTCCCTTCAGCTCATTACAGCCCAGGCACAGTCCCTTCAGCTCATTACAGCCCAGGCACAGTCCCTTCAGCCCATTACAGCCCAGGCACAGTCCCTTCAGCCCATTACAGCCCAGGCACAGTCCCTTCAGCCCATTACAGCCCAGGCACAGTCCCTTCAGCCCATTACAGCCCAGGCACAGTCCCTTCAGCCCATTATAGCCCAGGCACGGTCCCTTCAGCCCATTACAGCCCAGGCACAGTCCCTTCAGATTATAGCCCAGGCACGGTCCCGTCAGCCCATTATAGCCCAGGCACGGTCCCTTCAGCCCATTACAGCCCAGGCAAGGTCCCTTCAGCCCATTACAGCCCAGGCACAGTCCCTTCAGCTCATTACAGCCCAGGCACAGTCCCTTCAGCCCATTACAGCCCAGGCACAGTCCTTTCAGCCCATTACAGCCCAGGCACAGTCCCGTCAGCCCATTACAGCCCACGCACAGTCCCTTCAGCCCATTACAGCCCAGGCACAGTCCCTTCAGCTCATTACAGCCCAGGCACAGTCCCTTCAGCTCATTACAGCCCAGGCACAGTCCCTTCAGCCCATTACAGCCCAGGCACAGTCCCTTCAGCTCATTACAGCCCAGGCACAGTCCCTTCAGCCCATTACAGCCCAGGCACAGTCCCTTCAGCTCATTACACCCCAGGCACAGTCCCTTCAGCCCATTACAGCCCAGGCACAGTCCCTTCAGCTCATTACAGCCCAGGCACAATCCCTTCAGCCCATTACAGCCCAGGCACAGTCCCTTCAGATTATAGCCCAGGCACGGTCCCTTCAGATTATACCCCAGGCACAGTCCCTTCAGCCCATTACAGCCCAGGCACAGTCCCTTCAGATTATAGCCCAGGCACGGTCCCTTCAGATTATAGCCCAGGCACGGTCCCTTCAGCCCATTACAGCCCAGGCACAGTCCCTTCAGATTATAGCCCAGGCACGGTCCCTTCAGATTATAGCCCAGGCACGGTCCCTTCAGCCCATTACAGCCCAGGCACGGTCCCTTCAGCTCATTACAGCCCAGGCACAGTCCCTTCAGCTCATTACAGCCCAGGCACAGTCCCTTCAGCACATTACAGCCCAGGCACAGTCCCTTCAGCTCATTACAGCCCAGGCACAGTCCCTTCAGCCCATTACAGCCCAGGCACAGTCCCTTCAGCCCATTACAGCCCAGGCACGGTCCCTTCAGCTCATTCCAGCCCAGGCACGGTCCCTTCAGCCCATTACAGCGCAGGCACAGTCCCTTCAGCCCATTACAGCCCAGGCACAGTCCCTTCAGCTCATTACAGCCCAGGCACAGTCCCTTCATCCCATTACAGCCCAGGCACAGTCCCTTCATCCCATTACAGCCCAGGCACGGAACCTTCAGCCCATTACGGCCCAGGCACAGTCCCTTCAGCTCATTACGGCCCAGGCACAGTCCCTTCAGCCCATTACAGCCCAGGCACAGTCCCTTCAGCCCATTACAGCCCAGGCACAGTCCCTTCAGCCCATTACAGCCCAGGCACAGTCCCTTCAGACCATTACAGCCCAGGCACAGTCCCTTCAGCTCATTACAGCCCAGACACAGTCCCTTCAGCCCATTATAGCCCAGGCACAGTCCCTTCAGCCCATTACAGCCGAGGCACAGTCCCTTCAGCTCATTACAGCCCAGGCACAGTCCCTTCAGCTCATTACAGCCCAGGCACAGTCCCTTCAGCCCATTACAGCCCAGGCACAGTCCCTTCAGCCCATTACAGCCCAGGCACAGTCCCTTCAGCTCATTACAGCCCAGGCACAGTCCCTTCAGCCCATTACAGCCCAGGCACAGTCCCTTCAGCCCATTATAGCCCAGGCACGGTCCCTTCAGCCCATTACAGCCCAGGCACAGTCCCTTCAGATTATAGCCCAGGCACGGTCCCGTCAGCCCATTATAGCCCAGGCACGGTCCCTTCAGCCCATTACAGCCCAGGCAAGGTCCCTTCAGCCCATTACAGCCCAGGCACAGTCCCTTCAGCTCATTACAGCCCAGGCACAGTCCCTTCAGCCCATTACAGCCCAGGCACAGTCCTTTCAGCCCATTACAGCCCAGGCACAGTCCCGTCAGCCCATTACAGCCCACGCACAGTCCCTTCAGCCCATTACAGCCCAGGCACAGTCCCTTCAGCTCATTACAGCCCAGGCACAGTCCCTTCAGCTCATTACAGCCCAGGCACAGTCCCTTCAGCCCATTACAGCCCAGGCACAGTCCCTTCAGCTCATTACAGCCCAGGCACAGTCCCTTCAGCCCATTACAGCCCAGGCACAGTCCCTTCAGCTCATTACACCCCAGGCACAGTCCCTTCAGCCCATTACAGCCCAGGCACAGTCCCTTCAGCTCATTACAGCCCAGGCACAATCCCTTCAGCCCATTACAGCCCAGGCACAGTCCCTTCAGATTATAGCCCAGGCATGGTCACTTCAGATTATAGCCCAGGCACAGTCCCTTCAGCCCATTACAGCCCAGGCACAGTCCCTTCAGATTATAGCCCAGGCACGGTCCCTTCAGATTATAGCCCAGGCACGGTCCCTTCAGCCCATTACAGCCCAGGCACAGTCCCTTCAGATTATAGCCCAGGCACGGTCCCTTCAGATTATAGCCCAGGCACGGTCCCTTCAGCCCATTACAGCCCAGGCACAGTCCCTTCAGCTCATTACAGCCCAGGCACAGTCCCTTCAGCTCATTACAGCCCAGGCACAGTCCCTTCAGCACATTACAGCCCAGGCACAGTCCCTTCAGCTCATTACAGCCCAGGCACAGTCCCTTCAGCCCATTACAGCCCAGGCACAGTCCCTTCAGCCCATTACAGCCCAGGCACGGTCCCTTCAGCTCATTACAGCCCAGGCACGGTCCCTTCAGCCCATTACAGCGCAGGCACAGTCCCTTCAGCCCATTACAGCCCAGGCACAGTCCCTTCAGCTCATTACAGCCCAGGCACAGTCCCTTCATCCCATTACAGCCCAGGCACAGTCCCTTCATCCCATTACAGCCCAGGCACGGAACCTTCAGCCCATTACGGCCCAGGCACAGTCCCTTCAGCTCATTACGGCCCAGGCACAGTCCCTTCAGCCCATTACAGCCCAGGCACAGTCCCTTCAGCCCATTACAGCCCAGGCACGGTCCCTTCAGCCCATTACAGCCCAGGCACAGTCCCTTCAGATTATAGCCCAGGCACGGTCCCGTCAGCCCATTATAGCCCAGGCACGGTCCCTTCAGCCCATTACAGCCCAGGCACGGTCCCTTCAGCCCATTACAGCCCAGGCACAGTCCCTTCAGCTCATTACAGCCCAGGCACAGTCCCTTCAGCTCATTACAGCCCAGGCACGGTCCCTTCAGCCCATTACAGCCCAGGCACAGTCCCGTCAGCCCATTACAGCCCACGCACAGTCCCTTCAGCCCATTACAGCCCAGGCACAGTCCCTTCAGCTCATTACAGCCCAGGCACAGTCCCGTCAGCCCATTACAGCCCAGGCACGGTCCCGTCAGCCCATTACAGCCCAGGCACAGTCCCGTCAGCCCATTACAGCCCAGGCACGGTCCCGTCAGCCCATTACAGTGCAGGCACAGTACCTTCAGCCCATTACAGCCCAGGCACAGTCCCTTCAGCCCATTACAGCCCAGGCACAGTCCCTTCATCCCATTACAGCCCAGGCACAGTCCCTTCATCCCATTACAGCCCAGGCACGGTCCCTTCAGCCCATTACGGCCCAGGCACAGTCCCTTCAGCCCATTACAGCCCAGGCACGGTCCCGTCAGCCCATTACAGCCCAGGCACGGTCCCTTCAGCCCATTACAGCCCAGGCACAGTCCCTTCAGATTATAGCCCAGGCACGGTCCCGTCAGCCCATTACAGCCCAGGCAAGGTCCCTTCAGCCCATTACAGCCCAGGCACAGTCCCTTCAGCTCATTACAGCCCAGGCACAGTCCCTTCAGCCCATTACAGCCCAGGCACAGTCCCTTCAGCTCATTACAGCCCAGGCACAGTCCTTTCAGCCCATTACAGCCCAGGCACAGTCCCGTCAGCCCATTACAGCCCACGCACAGTCCCTTCAGCCCATTACAGCCCAGGCACAGTCCCTTCAGCCCATTACAGCCCAGGCACGGTCCCTTCAGCCCATTACAGCCCAGGCACGGTCCCTTCAGCTCATTACAGCCCAGGCACAGTCCCGTCAGCCCATTACAGCCCAGGCACAGTCCCTTCAGCCCATTACAGCCCAGGCACAGTCCCTTCAGCCCATTACAGCCCAGGCACAGTCCCTTCAGCTCATTACAGCCCAGGCACGGTCCCTTCAGCCCATTACAGCCCAGGCACAGTCCCTTCACATTACAGCCCAGGCACAGTCCCTTCAGCTCATTACAGCCCAGGCACGGTCCCTTCAGCCCATTACAGCCCAGGCACAGTCCCTTCAGCCCATTACAGCCCAGGCACAGTCCCTTCAGCTCATTACAGCCCAGGCACAGTCCCTTCAGCTCATTACAGCCCAGGCACAGTCCCTTCAGCTCATTACAGCCCAGGCACAGTCCCTTCAGCCCATTACAGCCCAGGCACAGTCCCTTCAGCCCATTACAGCCCAGGCACAGTCCCTTCAGCCCATTACAGCCCAGGCACAGTCCCTTCAGCCCATTACAGCCCAGGCACAGTCCCTTCAGCTCATTACAGCCCAGGCACAGTCCCTTCAGCACATTACAGCCCAGGCACAGTCCCTTCAGCTCATTACAGCCCAGGCACAGTCCCTTCAGCCCATTACAGCCCAGGCACAGTCCCTTCAGACCATTACAGCCCAGGCACAGTCCCTTCAGCTCATTACAGCCCAGACACAGTCCCTTCAGCCCATTATAGCCCAGGCACAGTCCCTTCAGCCCATTACAGCCGAGGCACAGTCCCTTCAGCTCATTACAGCCCAGGCACAGTCCCTTCAGCTCATTACAGCCCAGGCACAGTCCCTTCAGCTCATTACAGCCCAGGCACAGTCCCTTCAGCCCATTACAGCCCAGGCACAGTCCCTTCAGCCCATTACAGCCCAGGCACAGTCCCTTCAGCCCATTACAGCCCAGGCACAGTCCCTTCAGCCCATTACAGCCCAGGCACAGTCCCTTCAGCCCATTATAGCCCAGGCACGGTCCCTTCAGCCCATTACAGCCCAGGCACAGTCCCTTCAGATTATAGCCCAGGCACGGTCCCGTCAGCCCATTATAGCCCAGGCACGGTCCCTTCAGCCCATTACAGCCCAGGCAAGGTCCCTTCAGCCCATTACAGCCCAGGCACAGTCCCTTCAGCTCATTACAGCCCAGGCACAGTCCCTTCAGCCCATTACAGCCCAGGCACAGTCCTTTCAGCCCATTACAGCCCAGGCACAGTCCCGTCAGCCCATTACAGCCCACGCACAGTCCCTTCAGCCCATTACAGCCCAGGCACAGTCCCTTCAGCTCATTACAGCCCAGGCACAGTCCCTTCAGCTCATTACAGCCCAGGCACAGTCCCTTCAGCCCATTACAGCCCAGGCACAGTCCCTTCAGCTCATTACAGCCCAGGCACAGTCCCTTCAGCCCATTACAGCCCAGGCACAGTCCCTTCAGCTCATTACACCCCAGGCACAGTCCCTTCAGCCCATTACAGCCCAGGCACAGTCCCTTCAGCTCATTACAGCCCAGGCACAATCCCTTCAGCCCATTACAGCCCAGGCACAGTCCCTTCAGATTATAGCCCAGGCACGGTCCCTTCAGATTATACCCCAGGCACAGTCCCTTCAGCCCATTACAGCCCAGGCACAGTCCCTTCAGATTATAGCCCAGGCACGGTCCCTTCAGATTATAGCCCAGGCACGGTCCCTTCAGCCCATTACAGCCCAGGCACAGTCCCTTCAGATTATAGCCCAGGCACGGTCCCTTCAGATTATAGCCCAGGCACGGTCCCTTCAGCCCATTACAGCCCAGGCACGGTCCCTTCAGCTCATTACAGCCCAGGCACAGTCCCTTCAGCTCATTACAGCCCAGGCACAGTCCCTTCAGCACATTACAGCCCAGGCACAGTCCCTTCAGCTCATTACAGCCCAGGCACAGTCCCTTCAGCCCATTACAGCCCAGGCACAGTCCCTTCAGCCCATTACAGCCCAGGCACGGTCCCTTCAGCTCATTCCAGCCCAGGCACGGTCCCTTCAGCCCATTACAGCGCAGGCACAGTCCCTTCAGCCCATTACAGCCCAGGCACAGTCCCTTCAGCTCATTACAGCCCAGGCACAGTCCCTTCATCCCATTACAGCCCAGGCACAGTCCCTTCATCCCATTACAGCCCAGGCACGGAACCTTCAGCCCATTACGGCCCAGGCACAGTCCCTTCAGCTCATTACGGCCCAGGCACAGTCCCTTCAGCCCATTACAGCCCAGGCACAGTCCCTTCAGCCCATTACAGCCCAGGCACGGTCCCTTCAGCCCATTACAGCCCAGGCACAGTCCCTTCAGATTATAGCCCAGGCAAGGTCCCGTCAGCCCATTATAGCCCAGGCACGGTCCCTTCAGCCCATTACAGCCCAGGCACGGTCCCTTCAGCCCATTACAGCCCAGGCACAGTCCCTTCAGCTCATTACAGCCCAGGCACAGTCCCTTCAGCTCATTACAGCCCAGGCACGGTCCCTTCAGCCCATTACAGCCCAGGCACAGTCCCGTCAGCCCATTACAGCCCACGCACAGTCCCTTCAGCCCATTACAGCCCAGGCACAGTCCCTTCAGCTCATTACAGCCCAGGCACAGTCCCTTCATCCCATTACAGCCCAGGCACAGTCCCTTCATCCCATTACAGCCCAGGCACAGTCCCTTCAGCCCATTACGGCCCAGGCACAGTCCCTTCAGCCCATTACAGCCCAGGCACAGTCCCTTCAGCCCATTACAGCCCAGGCACGGTCCCTTCAGCCCATTACAGCCCAGGCACAGTCCCTTCAGATTATAGCCCAGGCACGGTCCCGTCAGCCCATTATAGCCCAGGCACGGTCCCTTCAGCCCATTACAGCCCAGGCACGGTCCCTTCAGCCCATTACAGCCCAGGCACAGTCCCTTCAGCCCATTACAGCCCAGGCACGGTCCCTTCAGCCCATTACAGCCCAGGCACGGTCCCTTCAGCTCATTACAGCCCAGGCACGGTCCCGTCAGCCCATTACAGCCCAGGCACGGTCCCTTCAGCCCATTACAGCCCAGGCACAGTCCCTTCAGCCCATTACAGCCCAGGCACTGTCCCTTCAGCCCATTATAGCCCAGGCACGGTCCCTTCAGCCCATTACAGCCCAGGCACAGTCCCTTCAGCCCATTACAGCCCAGGCACGGTCCCGTCAGCCCATTACAGCCCAGGCACAGTCCCGTCAGCCCATTACAGCCCAGGCACAGTCCCGTCAGCCCATTACAGCCCAGGCACGGTCCCGTCAGCCCATTACAGCCCAGGCACGGTCCCGTCAGCCCATTACAGCCCAGGCACGGTCCCGTCAGCCCATTACAGCCCAGGCACGGTCCCGTCAGCCCATTACAGCCCAGGCACGGTCCCGTCAGCCCATTACAGCCCAGGCACGGTCCCGTCAGCCCATTACAGCCCAGGCACGGTCCCTTCAGCCCATTACAGCCCAGGCACGGTCCCTTCAGCTCATTACAGCCCAGGCACAGTCCCTTCAGATTATAGCCCAGGCACGGTCCCGTCAGCCCATTACAGCCCAGGCACGGTCCCTTCAGCCCATTACAGCCCAGGCACGGTCCCTTCAGCCCATTACAGCCCAGGCACGGTCCCTTCAGCCCATTACAGCCCAGGCACGGTCCCTTCAGCCCATTACAGCCCAGGCACGGTCCCTTCAGCTCATTACAGCCCAGGCACAGTCCCGTCAGCCCATTACAGCCCAGGCACAGTCCCTTCAGCTCATTACAGCCCAGGCACAGTCCCTTCAGCACATTACAGCCCAGGCACAGTCCCTTCAGCTCATTACAGCCCAGGCACAGTCCCTTCAGCCCATTACAGCCCAGGCACAGTCCCTTCAGCCCATTACAGCCAAGGCACGGTCCCTTCAGCTCATTACAGCCCAGGCACAGTCCCTTCAGCCCATTACAGCGCAGGCACAGTCCCTTCAGCCCATTACAGCCCAGGCACAGTCCCTTCAGCTCATTACAGCCCAGGCACAGTCCCTTCATCCCATTACAGCCCAGGCACAGTCCCTTCATCCCATTACAGCCCAGGCACAGTCCCTTCAGCTCATTACGGCCCAGGCACAGTCCCTTCAGCCCATTACAGCCCAGGCACAGTCCCTTCAGCCCATTACAGCCCAGGCACGGTCCCTTCAGCCCATTACAGCCCAGGCACAGTCCCTTCAGATTATAGCCCAGGCACGGTCCCGTCAGCCCATTATAGCCCAGGCACGGTCCCTTCAGCCCATTACAGCCCAGGCACGGTCCCTTCAGCCCATTACAGCCCAGGCACAGTCCCTTCAGCTCATTACAGCCCAGGCACAGTCCCTTCAGCTCATTACAGCCCAGGCACGGTCCCTTCAGCCCATTACAGCCCAGGCACAGTCCCGTCAGCCCATTACAGCCCACGCACAGTCCCTTCAGCCCATTACAGCCCAGGCACAGTCCCTTCAGCTCATTACAGCCCAGGCACAGTCCCGTCAGCCCATTACAGCCCAGGCACGGTCCCGTCAGCCCATTACAGCCCAGGCACAGTCCCGTCAGCCCATTACAGCCCAGGCACGGTCCCGTCAGCCCATTACAGTGCAGGCACAGTCCCTTCAGCCCATTACAGCCCAGGCACAGTCCCTTCATCCCATTACAGCCCAGGCACAGTCCCTTCATCCCATTACAGCCCAGGCACAGTCCCTTCAGCCCATTACGGCCCAGGCACAGTCCCTTCAGCCCATTACAGCCCAGGCACGGTCCCTTCATCCCATTACAGCCCAGGCACAGTCCCTTCATCCCATTACAGCCCAGGCACGGTCCCTTCAGCCCATTACGGCCCAGGCACAGTCCCTTCAGCCCATTACAGCCCAGGCACGGTCCCGTCAGCCCATTACAGCCCAGGCACGGTCCCTTCAGCCCATTACAGCCCAGGCACAGTCCCTTCAGATTATAGCCCAGGCACGGTCCCGTCAGCCCATTACAGCCCAGGCAAGGTCCCTTCAGCCCATTACAGCCCAGGCACAGTCCCTTCAGCTCATTACAGCCCAGGCACAGTCCCTTCAGCCCATTACAGCCCATGCACAGTCCCTTCAGCTCATTACAGCCCAGGCACAGTCCTTTCAGCCCATTACAGCCCAGGCACAGTCCCGTCAGCCCATTACAGCCCACGCACAGTCCCTTCAGCCCATTACAGCCCAGGCACAGTCCCTTCAGCCCATTACAGCCCAGGCACGGTCCCTTCAGCCCATTACAGCCCAGGCACGGTCCCTTCAGCTCATTACAGCCCAGGCACAGTCCCGTCAGCCCATTACAGCCCAGGCACAGTCCCTTCAGCCCATTACAGCCCAGGCACAGTCCCTTCAGCCCATTACAGCCCAGGCACAGTCCCTTCAGCTCATTACAGCCCAGGCACGGTCCCTTCAGCCCATTACAGCCCAGGCACAGTCCCTTCAGATTACAGCCCAGGCACAGTCCCTTCAGCTCATTACAGCCCAGGCACGGTCCCTTCAGCCCATTACAGCCCAGGCACAGTCCCTTCAGCCCATTACAGCCCAGGCACAGTCCCTTCAGCTCATTACAGCCCAGGCACAGTCCCTTCAGCTCATTACAGCCCAGGCACAGTCCCTTCAGCTCATTACAGCCCAGGCACAGTCCCTTCAGCCCATTACAGCCCAGGCACAGTCCCTTCAGCCCATTACAGCCCAGGCACAGTCCCTTCAGCCCATTACAGCCCAGGCACAGTCCCTTCAGCCCATTACAGCCCAGGCACAGTCCCTTCAGCTCATTACAGCCCAGGCACAGTCCCTTCAGCACATTACAGCCCAGGCACAGTCCCTTCAGCTCATTACAGCCCAGGCACAGTCCCTTCAGCCCATTACAGCCCAGGCACAGTCCCTTCAGACCATTACAGCCCAGGCACAGTCCCTTCAGCTCATTACAGCCCAGACACAGTCCCTTCAGCCCATTATAGCCCAGGCACAGTCCCTTCAGCCCATTACAGCCGAGGCACAGTCCCTTCAGCTCATTACAGCCCAGGCACAGTCCCTTCAGCTCATTACAGCCCAGGCACAGTCCCTTCAGCTCATTACAGCCCAGGCACAGTCCCTTCAGCCCATTACAGCCCAGGCACAGTCCCTTCAGCCCATTACAGCCCAGGCACAGTCCCTTCAGCTCATTACAGCCCAGGCACAGTCCCTTCAGCCCATTACAGCCCAGGCACAGTCCCTTCAGCCCATTATAGCCCAGGCACGGTCCCTTCAGCCCATTACAGCCCAGGCACAGTCCCTTCAGATTATAGCCCAGGCACGGTCCCGTCAGCCCATTATAGCCCAGGCACGGTCCCTTCAGCCCATTACAGCCCAGGCAAGGTCCCTTCAGCCCATTACAGCCCAGGCACAGTCCCTTCAGCTCATTACAGCCCAGGCACAGTCCCTTCAGCCCATTACAGCCCAGGCACAGTCCCTTCAGCTCATTACAGCCCAGGCACAGTCCCTTCAGCTCATTACAGCCCAGGCACAGTCCCTTCAGCCCATTACAGCCCAGGCACAGTCCCTTCAGCTCATTACAGCCCAGGCACAGTCCCTTCAGCCCATTACAGCCCAGGCACAGTCCCTTCAGCTCATTACACCCCAGGCACAGTCCCTTCAGCCCATTACAGCCCAGGCACAGTCCCTTCAACTCATTACAGCCCAGGCACAATCCCTTCAGCCCATTACAGCCCAGGCACAGTCCCTTCAGATTATAGCCCAGGCACGGTCCCTTCAGATTATAGCCCAGGCACAGTCCCTTCAGCCCATTACAGCCCAGGCACAGTCCCTTCAGATTATAGCCCAGGCACGGTCCCTTCAGATTATAGCCCAGGCACGGTCCCTTCAGCCCATTACAGCCCAGGCACAGTCCCTTCAGATTATAGCCCAGGCACGGTCCCTTCTGATTATAGCCCAGGCACGGTCCCTTCAGCCCATTACAGCCCAGGCACGGTCCCTTCAGCTCATTACAGCCCAGGCACAGTCCCTTCAGCTCATTACAGCCCAGGCACAGTCCCTTCAGCACATTACAGCCCAGGCACAGTCCCTTCAGCTCATTACAGCCCAGGCACAGTCCCTTCAGCCCATTAGAGCCCAGGCACAGTCCCTTCAGCCCATTACAGCCCAGGCACGGTCCCTTCAGCTCATTCCAGCCCAGGCACGGTCCCTTCAGCCCATTACAGCGCAGGCACAGTCCCTTCAGCCCATTACAGCCCAGGCACAGTCCCTTCAGCTCATTACAGCCCAGGCACAGTCCCTTCATCCCATTACAGCCCAGGCACAGTCCCTTCATCCCATTACAGCCCAGGCACGGAACCTTCAGCCCATTACGGCCCAGGCACAGTCCCTTCAGCTCATTACGGCCCAGGCACAGTCCCTTCAGCCCATTACAGCCCAGGCACAGTCCCTTCAGCCCATTACAGCCCAGGCACGGTCCCTTCAGCCCATTACAGCCCAGGCACAGTCCCTTCAGATTATAGCCCAGGCACGGTCCCGTCAGCCCATTATAGCCCAGGCACGGTCCCTTCAGCCCATTACAGCCCAGGCACGGTCCCTTCAGCCCATTACAGCCCAGGCACGGTCCCTTCAGCTCATTACAGCCCAGGCACAGTCCCTTCAGCTCATTACAGCCCAGGCACGGTCCCTTCAGCCCATTACAGCCCAGGCACGGTCCCGTCAGCCCATTACAGCCCACGCACAGTCCCTTCAGCCCATTACAGCCCAGGCACAGTCCCTTCAGCTCATTACAGCCCAGGCACAGTCCCTTCATCCCATTACAGCCCAGGCACAGTCCCTTCATCCCATTACAGCCCAGGCACAGTCCCTTCAGCCCATTACGGCCCAGGCACAGTCCCTTCAGCCCATTACAGCCCAGGCACAGTCCCTTCAGCCCATTACAGCCCAGGCACGGTCCCTTCAGCCCATTACAGCCCAGGCACAGTCCCTTCAGCTCATTACAGCCCAGGCACAGTCCCTTCAGCCCATTACAGCCCAGGCACAGTCCCTTCAGCTCATTACACCCCAGGCACAGTCCCTTCAGCCCATTACAGCCCAGGCACAGTCCCTTCAACTCATTACAGCCCAGGCACAATCCCTTCAGCCCATTACAGCCCAGGCACAGTCCCTTCAGATTATAGCCCAGGCACGGTCCCTTCAGATTATAGCCCAGGCACGGTCCCTTCAGCCCATTACAGCCCAGGCACGGTCCCTTCAGCTCATTACAGCCCAGGCACAGTCCCTTCAGCTCATTACAGCCCAGGCACAGTCCCTTCAGCACATTACAGCCCAGGCACAGTCCCTTCAGCTCATTACAGCCCAGGCACAGTCCCTTCAGCCCATTACAGCCCAGGCACAGTCCCTTCAGCCCATTACAGCCCAGGCACGGTCCCTTCAGCTCATTACAGCCCAGGCACGGTCCCTTCAGCCCATTACAGCGCAGGCACAGTCCCTTCAGCCCATTACAGCCCAGGCACAGTCCCTTCAGCTCATTACAGCCCAGGCACAGTCCCTTCATCCCATTACAGCCCAGGCACAGTCCCTTCATCCCATTACAGCCCAGGCACGGAACCTTCAGCCCATTACGGCCCAGGCACAGTCCCTTCAGCTCATTACGGCCCAGGCACAGTCCCTTCAGCCCATTACAGCCCAGGCACAGTCCCTTCAGCCCATTACAGCCCAGGCACGGTCCCTTCAGCCCATTACAGCCCAGGCACAGTCCCTTCAGATTATAGCCCAGGCACGGTCCCGTCAGCCCATTATAGCCCAGGCACGGTCCCTTCAGCCCATTACAGCCCAGGCACGGTCCCTTCAGCCCATTACAGCCCAGGCACAGTCCCTTCAGCTCATTACAGCCCAGGCACAGTCCCTTCAGCTCATTACAGCCCAGGCACGGTCCCTTCAGCCCATTACAGCCCAGGCACAGTCCCGTCAGCCCATTACAGCCCACGCACAGTCCCTTCAGCCCATTACAGCCCAGGCACAGTCCCTTCAGCTCATTACAGCCAAGGCACAGTCCCGTCAGCCCATTACAGCCCAGGCACGGTCCCGTCAGCCCATTACAGCCCAGGCACAGTCCCGTCAGCCCATTACAGCCCAGGCACGGTCCCGTCAGCCCATTACAGTGCAGGCACAGTCCCTTCAGCCCATTACAGCCCAGGCACAGTCCCTTCAGCCCATTACAGCCCAGGCACAGTCCCTTCATCCCATTACAGCCCAGGCACAGTCCCTTCATCCCATTACAGCCCAGGCACGGTCCCTTCAGCCCATTACGGCCCAGGCACAGTCCCTTCAGCCCATTACAGCCCAGGCACGGTCCCGTCAGCCCATTACAGCCCAGGCACGGTCCCTTCAGCCCATTACAGCCCAGGCACAGTCCCTTCAGATTATAGCCCAGGCACGGTCCCGTCAGCCCATTACAGCCCAGGCAAGGTCCCTTCAGCCCATTACAGCCCAGGCACAGTCCCTTCAGCTCATTACAGCCCAGGCACAGTCCCTTCAGCCCATTACAGCCCAGGCACAGTCCCTTCAGCTCATTACAGCCCAGGCACAGTCCTTTCAGCCCATTACAGCCCAGGCACAGTCCCGTCAGCCCATTACAGCCCACGCACAGTCCCTTCAGCCCATTACAGCCCAGGCACAGTCCCTTCAGCCCATTACAGCCCAGGCACGGTCCCTTCAGCCCATTACAGCCCAGGCACGGTCCCTTCAGCTCATTACAGCCCAGGCACAGTCCCGTCAGCCCATTACAGCCCAGGCACAGTCCCTTCAGCCCATTACAGCCCAGGCACAGTCCCTTCAGCCCATTACAGCCCAGGCACAGTCCCTTCAGCTCATTACAGCCCAGGCACGGTCCCTTCAGCCCATTACAGCCCAGGCACAGTCCCTTCAGATTACAGCCCAGGCACAGTCCCTTCAGCTCATTACAGCCCAGGCACGGTCCCTTCAGCCCATTACAGCCCAGGCACAGTCCCTTCAGCCCATTACAGCCCAGGCACAGTCCCTTCAGCTCATTACAGCCCAGGCACAGTCCCTTCAGCTCATTACAGCCCAGGCACAGTCCC
Organism: Hypanus sabinus; assembly: GCF_030144855.1. Lineage (NCBI taxonomy): Eukaryota > Metazoa > Chordata > Chondrichthyes > Myliobatiformes > Dasyatidae > Hypanus > Hypanus sabinus. The sequence continues at coordinate 13,574,668 of NC_082711.1, forward strand.
TTCAGCTCATTACAGCCCAGGCACAGTCCCTTCAGCCCATTACAGCCCAGGCACAGTCCCTTCAGCCCATTACAGCCCAGGCACAGTCCCTTCAGCCCATTACAGCCCAGGCACAGTCCCTTCAGCCCATTACAGCCCAGGCACAGTCCCTTCAGCTCATTACAGCCCAGGCACAGTCCCTTCAGCACATTACAGCCCAGGCACAGTCCCTTCAGCTCATTACAGCCCAGGCACAGTCCCTTCAGCCCATTACAGCCCAGGCACAGTCCCTTCAGACCATTACATCCCAGGCACAGTCCCTTCAGCTCATTACAGCCCAGACACAGTCCCTTCAGCCCATTATAGCCCAGGCACAGTCCCTTCAGCCCATTACAGCCGAGGCACAGTCCCTTCAGCTCATTACAGCCCAGGCACAGTCCCTTCAGCTCATTACAGCCCAGGCACAGTCCCTTCAGCTCATTACAGCCCAGGCACAGTCCCTTCAGCCCATTACAGCCCAGGCACAGTCCCTTCAGCCCATTACAGCCCAGGCACAGTCCCTTCAGCCCATTACAGCCCAGGCACAGTCCCTTCAGCCCATTACAGCCCAGGCACAGTCCCTTCAGCCCATTATAGCCCAGGCACGGTCCCTTCAGCCCATTACAGCCCAGGCACAGTCCCTTCAGATTATAGCCCAGGCACGGTCCCGTCAGCCCATTATAGCCCAGGCACGGTCCCTTCAGCCCATTACAGCCCAGGCAAGGTCCCTTCAGCCCATTACAGCCCAGGCACAGTCCCTTCAGATCATTACAGCCCAGGCACAGTCCCTTCAGCCCATTACAGCCCAGGCACAGTCCTTTCAGCCCATTACAGCCCAGGCACAGTCCCGTCAGCCCATTACAGCCCACGCACAGTCCCTTCAGCTCATTACAGCCCAGGCACATTCCCTTCAGCCCATTACAGCCCAGGCACAGTCCCTTCAGCTCATTACACCCCAGGCACAGTCCCTTCAGCCCATTACAGCCCAGGCACAGTCCCTTCAGCTCATTACAGCCCAGGCACAATCCCTTCAGCCCATTACAGCCCAGGCACAGTCCCTTCAGATTATAGCCCAGGCACGGTCCCTTCAGATTATACCCCAGGCACAGTCCCTTCAGCCCATTACAGCCCAGGCACAGTCCCTTCAGATTATAGCCCAGGCACGGTCCCTTCATATTATAGCCCAGGCACGGTCCCTTCAGCCCATTACAGCCCAGGCACAGTCCCTTCAGATTATAGCCCAGGCACGGTCCCTTCAGATTATAGCCCAGGCACGGTCCCTTCAGCCCATTACAGCCCAGGCACGGTCCCTTCAGCTCATTACAGCCCAGGCACAGTCCCTTCAGCTCATTACAGCCCAGGCACAGTCCCTTCAGCACATTACAGCCCAGGCACAGTCCCTTCAGCTCATTACAGCCCAGGCACAGTCCCTTCAGCCCATTACAGCCCAGGCACAGTCCCTTCAGCCCATTACAGCCCAGGCACGGTCCCTTCAGCTCATTCCAGCCCAGGCACGGTCCCTTCAGCCCATTACAGCGCAGGCACAGTCCCTTCAGCCCATTACAGCCCAGGCACAGTCCCTTCAGCTCATTACAGCCCAGGCACAGTCCCTTCATCCCATTACAGCCCAGGCACAGTCCCTTCATCCCATTACAGCCCAGGCACGGAACCTTCAGCCCATTACGGCCCAGGCACAGTCCCTTCAGCTCATTACGGCCCAGGCACAGTCCCTTCAGCCCATTACAGCCCAGGCACAGTCCCTTCAGCCCATTACAGCCCAGGCACGGTCCCTTCAGCCCATTACAGCCCAGGCACAGTCCCTTCAGATTATAGCCCAGGCACGGTCCCGTCAGCCCATTATAGCCCAGGCACGGTCCCTTCAGCCCATTACAGCCCAGGCACGGTCCCTTCAGCCCATTACAGCCCAGGCACAGTCCCTTCAGCTCATTACAGCCCAGGCACAGTCCCTTCAGCTCATTACAGCCCAGGCACGGTCCCTTCAGCCCATTACAGCCCAGGCACAGTCCCGTCAGCCCATTACAGCCCACGCACAGTCCCTTCAGCCCATTACAGCCCAGGCACAGTCCCTTCAGCTCATTACAGCCCAGGCACAGTCCCTTCATCCCATTACAGCCCAGGCACAGTCCCTTCATCCCATTACAGCCCAGGCACAGTCCCTTCAGCCCATTACGGCCCAGGCACAGTCCCTTCAGCCCATTACAGCCCAGGCACAGTCCCTTCAGCCCATTACAGCCCAGGCACGGTCCCTTCAGCCCATTACAGCCCAGGCACAGTCCCTTCAGATTATAGCCCAGGCACGGTCCCGTCAGCCCATTATAGCCCAGGCACGGTCCCTTCAGCCCATTACAGCCCAGGCACGGTCCCTTCAGCCCATTACAGCCCAGGCACAGTCCCTTCAGCCCATTACAGCCCAGGCACGGTCCCTTCAGCCCATTACAGCCCAGGCACGGTCCCTTCAGCTCATTACTGCCCAGGCACGGTCCCGTCAGCCCATTACAGCCCAGGCACGGTCCCTTCAGCCCATTACAGCCCAGGCACAGTCCCTTCAGCCCATTACAGCCCAGGCACAGTCCCTTCAGCCCATTATAGCCCAGGCACGGTCCCTTCAGCCCATTACAGCCCAGGCACAGTCCCTTCAGCCCATTACAGCCCAGGCACGGTCCCGTCAGCCCATTACAGCCCAGGCACAGTCCCGTCAGCCCATTACAGCCCAGGCACAGTCCCGTCAGCCCATTACAGCCCAGGCACGGTCCCGTCAGCCCATTACAGCCCAGGCACGGTCCCGTCAGCCCATTACAGCCCAGGCACGGTCCCGTCAGCCCATTACAGCCCAGGCACGGTCCCGTCAGCCCATTACAGCCCAGGCACGGTCCCGTCAGCCCATTACAGCCCAGGCACGGTCCCGTCAGCCCATTACAGCCCAGGCACGGTCCCGTCAGCCCATTACAGCCCAGGCACGGTCCCTTCAGCCCATTACAGCCCAGGCACAGTCCCTTCAGCTCATTACAGCCCAGGCACAGTCCCTTCAGATTATAGCCCAGGCACGGTCCCGTCAGCCCATTACAGCCCAGGCACGGTCCCTTCAGCCCATTACAGCCCAGGCACGGTCCCTTCAGCCCATTACAGCCCAGGCACGGTCCCTTCAGCCCATTACAGCCCAGGCACGGTCCCTTCAGCCCATTACAGCCCAGGCACGGTCCCTTCAGCTCATTACAGCCCAGGCACAGTCCCGTCAGCCCATTACAGCCCAGGCACAGTCCCTTCAGCTCATTACAGCCCAGGCACAGTCCCTTCAGCACATTACAGCCCAGGCACAGTCCCTTCAGCTCATTACAGCCCAGGCACAGTCCCTTCAGCCCATTACAGCCCAGGCACAGTCCCTTCAGCCCATTACAGCCCAGGCACGGTCCCTTCAGCTCATTACAGCCCAGGCACAGTCCCTTCAGCCCATTACAGCGCAGGCACAGTCCCTTCAGCCCATTACAGCCCAGGCACAGTCCCTTCAGCTCATTACAGCCCAGGCACAGTCCTTTCATCCCATTACAGCCCAGGCACAGTCCCTTCATCCCATTACAGCCCAGGCACGGAACCTTCAGCCCATTACGGCCCAGGCACAGTCCCTTCAGCTCATTACGGCCCAGGCACAGTCCCTTCAGCCCATTACAGCCCAGGCACAGTCCCTTCAGCCCATTACAGCCCAGGCACGGTCCCTTCAGCCCATTACAGCCCAGGCACAGTCCCTTCAGATTATAGCCCAGGCACGGTCCCGTCAGCCCATTATAGCCCAGGCACGGTCCCTTCAGCCCATTACAGCCCAGGCACGGTCCCTTCAGCCCATTACAGCCCAGGCACAGTCCCTTCAGCTCATTACAGCCCAGGCACAGTCCCTTCAGCTCATTACAGCCCAGGCACGGTCCCTTCAGCCCATTACAGCCCAGGCACAGTCCCGTCAGCCCATTACAGCCCACGCACAGTCCCTTCAGCCCATTACAGCCCAGGCACAGTCCCTTCAGCTCATTACAGCCCAAGCACAGTCCCGTCAGCCCATTACAGCCCAGGCACGGTCCCGTCAGCCCATTACAGCCCAGGCACAGTCCCGTCAGCCCATTACAGCCCAGGCACGGTCCCGTCAGCCCATTACAGTGCAGGCACAGTCCCTTCAGCCCATTACAGCCCAGGCACAGTCCCTTCAGCCCATTACAGCCCAGGCACAGTCCCTTCATCCCATTACAGCCCAGGCACAGTCCCTTCATCCCATTACAGCCCAGGCACGGTCCCTTCAGCCCATTACGGCCCAGGCACAGTCCCTTCAGCCCATTACAGCCCAGGCACGGTCCCGTCAGCCCATTACAGCCCAGGCACGGTCCCTTCAGCCCATTACAGCCCAGGCACAGTCCCTTCAGATTATAGCCCAGGCACGGTCCCGTCAGCCCATTACAGCCCAGGCAAGGTCCCTTCAGCCCATTACAGCCCAGGCACAGTCCCTTCAGCTCATTACAGCCCAGGCACAGTCCCTTCAGCCCATTACAGCCCATGCACAGTCCCTTCAGCTCATTACAGCCCAGGCACAGTCCTTTCAGCCCATTACAGCCCAGGCACAGTCCCGTCAGCCCATTACAGCCCACGCACAGTCCCTTCAGCCCATTACAGCCCAGGCACAGTCCCTTCAGCCCATTACAGCCCAGGCACGGTCCCTTCAGCCCATTACAGCCCAGGCACGGTCCCTTCAGCTCATTACAGCCCAGGCACAGTCCCGTCAGCCCATTACAGCCCAGGCACAGTCCCTTCAGCCCATTACAGCCCAGGCACAGTCCCTTCAGCCCATTACAGCCCAGGCACAGTCCCTTCAGCTCATTACAGCCCAGGCACGGTCCCTTCAGCCCATTACAGCCCAGGCACAGTCCCTTCAGATTACAGCCCAGGCACAGTCCCTTCAGCTCATTACAGCCCAGGCACGGTCCCTTCAGCCCATTACAGCCCAGGCACAGTCCCTTCAGCCCATTACAGCCCAGGCACAGTCCCTTCAGCTCATTACAGCCCAGGCACAGTCCCTTCAGCTCATTACAGCCCAGGCACAGTCCCTTCAGCTCATTACAGCCCAGGCACAGTCCCTTCAGCCCATTACAGCCCAGGCACAGTCCCTTCAGCCCATTACAGCCCAGGCACAGTCCCTTCAGCCCATTACAGCCCAGGCACAGTCCCTTCAGCCCATTACAGCCCAGGCACAGTCCCTTCAGCTCATTACAGCCCAGGCACAGTCCCTTCAGCACATTACAGCCCAGGCACAGTCCCTTCAGCTCATTACAGCCCAGGCACAGTCCCTTCAGCCCATTACAGCCCAGGCACAGTCCCTTCAGACCATTACAGCCCAGGCACAGTCCCTTCAGCTCATTACAGCCCAGACACAGTCCCTTCAGCCCATTATAGCCCAGGCACAGTCCCTTCAGCCCATTACAGCCGAGGCACAGTCCCTTCAGCTCATTACAGCCCAGGCACAGTCCCTTCAGCTCATTACAGCCCAGGCACAGTCCCTTCAGCTCATTACAGCCCAGGCACAGTCCCTTCAGCCCATTACAGCCCAGGCACAGTCCCTTCAGCCCATTACAGCCCAGGCACAGTCCCTTCAGCTCATTACAGCCCAGGCACAGTCCCTTCAGCCCATTACAGCCCAGGCACAGTCCCTTCAGCCCATTATAGCCCAGGCACGGTCCCTTCAGCCCATTACAGCCCAGGCACAGTCCCTTCAGATTATAGCCCAGGCACGGTCCCGTCAGCCCATTATAGCCCAGGCACGGTCCCTTCAGCCCATTACAGCCCAGGCAAGGTCCCTTCAGCCCATTACAGCCCAGGCACAGTCCCTTCAGCTCATTACAGCCCAGGCACAGTCCCTTCAGCCCATTACAGCCCAGGCACAGTCCTTTCAGCCCATTACAGCCAGGCACAGTCCCGTCAGCCCATTACAGCCCACGCACAGTCCCTTCAGCCCATTACAGCCCAGGCACAGTCCCTTCAGCTCATTACAGCCCAGGCACAGTCCCTTCAGCTCATTACAGCCCAGGCACAGTCCCTTCAGCCCATTACAGCCCAGGCACAGTCCCTTCAGCTCATTACAGCCCAGGCACAGTCCCTTCAGCCCATTACAGCCCAGGCACAGTCCCTTCAGCTCATTACACCCCAGGCACAGTCCCTTCAGCCCATTACAGCCCAGGCACAGTCCCTTCAACTCATTACAGCCCAGGCACAATCCCTTCAGCCCATTACAGCCCAGGCACAGTCCCTTCAGATTATAGCCCAGGCACGGTCCCTTCAGATTATAGCCCAGGCACAGTCCCTTCAGCCCATTACAGCCCAGGCACAGTCCCTTCAGATTATAGCCCAGGCACGGTCCCTTCAGATTATAGCCCAGGCACGGTCCCTTCAGCCCATTACAGCCCAGGCACAGTCCCTTCAGATTATAGCCCAGGCACGGTCCCTTCTGATTATAGCCCAGGCACGGTCCCTTCAGCCCATTACAGCCCAGGCACGGTCCCTTCAGCTCATTACAGCCCAGGCACAGTCCCTTCAGCTCATTACAGCCCAGGCACAGTCCCTTCAGCACATTACAGCCCAGGCACAGTCCCTTCAGCTCATTACAGCCCAGGCACAGTCCCTTCAGCCCATTACAGCCCAGGCACAGTCCCTTCAGCCCATTACAGCCCAGGCACGGTCCCTTCAGCTCATTCCAGCCCAGGCACGGTCCCTTCAGCCCATTACAGCGCAGGCACAGTCCCTTCAGCCCATTACAGCCCAGGCACAGTCCCTTCAGCTCATTACAGCCCAGGCACAGTCCCTTCATCCCATTACAGCCCAGGCACAGTCCCTTCATCCCATTACAGCCCAGGCACGGAACCTTCAGCCCATTACGGCCCAGGCACAGTCCCTTCAGCTCATTACGGCCCAGGCACAGTCCCTTCAGCCCATTACAGCCCAGGCACAGTCCCTTCAGCCCATTACAGCCCAGGCACGGTCCCTTCAGCCCATTACAGCCCAGGCACAGTCCCTTCAGATTATAGCCCAGGCACGGTCCCGTCAGCCCATTATAGCCCAGGCACGGTCCCTTCAGCCCATTACAGCCCAGGCACGGTCCCTTCAGCCCATTACAGCCCAGGCACAGTCCCTTCAGCTCATTACAGCCCAGGCACAGTCCCTTCAGCTCATTACAGCCCAGGCACGGTCCCTTCAGCCCATTACAGCCCAGGCACGGTCCCGTCAGCCCATTACAGCCCACGCACAGTCCCTTCAGCCCATTACAGCCCAGGCACAGTCCCTTCAGCTCATTACAGCCCAGGCACAGTCCCTTCATCCCATTACAGCCCAGGCACAGTCCCTTCATCCCATTACAGACCAGGCACAGTCCCTTCAGCCCATTACGGCCCAGGCACAGTCCCTTCAGCCCATTACAGCCCAGGCACAGTCCCTTCAGCCCATTACAGCCCAGGCACGGTCCCTTCAGCCCATTACAGCCCAGGCACAGTCCCTTCAGATTATAGCCCAGGCACGGTCCCGTCAGCCCATTATAGCCCAGGCACGGTCCCTTCAGCCCATTACAGCCCAGGCACGGTCCCTTCAGCCCATTACAGCCCAGGCACAGTCCCTTCAGCCCATTACAGCCCAGGCACGGTCCCTTCAGCCCATTACAGCCCAGGCACGGTCCCTTCAGCTCATTACAGCCCAGGCACGGTCCCGTCAGCCCATTACAGCCCAGGCACAGTCCCTTCAGCCCATTACAGCCCAGGCACAGTCCCTTCAGCCCATTACAGCCCAGGCACAGTCCCTTCAGCCCATTATAGCCCAGGCACGGTCCCTTCAGCCCATTACAGCCCAGGCACAGTCCCTTCAGCCCATTACAGCCCAGGCACGGTCCCGTCAGCCCATTACAGCCCAGGCACAGTCCCGTCAGCCCATTACAGCCCAGGCACAGTCCCGTAAGCCCATTACAGCCCAGGCACGGTCCCGTCAGCCCATTACAGCCCAGGCACGGTCCCGTCAGCCCATTACAGCCCAGGCACGGTCCCGTCAGCCCATTACAGCCCAGGCACGGTCCCGTCAGCCCATTGCAGCCCAGGCACGGTCCCGTCAGCCCATTACAGCCCAGGCACGGTCCCGTCAGCCCATTACAGCCCAGGCACGGTCCCGTCAGCCCATTACAGCCCAGGCACGGTCCCTTCAGCCCATTACAGCCCAGGCACAGTCCCTTCAGCTCATTACAGCCCAGGCACAGTCCCTTCAGATTATAGCCCAGGCACGGTCCCGTCAGCCCATTACAGCCCAGGCACGGTCCCTTCAGCCCATTACAGCCCAGGCACGGTCCCTTCAGCCCATTACAGCCCAGGCACGGTCCCTTCAGCCCATTACAGCCCAGGCACGGTCCCTTCAGCCCATTACAGCCCAGGCACGGTCCCTTCAGCCCATTACAGCCCAGGCACGGTCCCTTCAGCTCATTACAGCCCAGGCACAGTCCCGTCAGCCCATTACAGCCCAGGCACAGTCCCTTCAGCTCATTACAGCCCAGGCACGGTCCCTTCAGCCCATTACAGCCCAGGCACAGTCCCTTCAGCCCATTACAGCCCAGGCACAGTCCCTTCAGCCCATTACAGCCCAGGCACGGTCCCGTCAGCCCATTACAGCCCAGGCACAGTCCCGTCAGCCCATTACAGCCCAGGCACGGTCCCGTCAGCCCATTACAGCCCAGGCACGGTCCCGTCAGCCCATTACAACCCAGGCACGGTCCCGTCAGCCCATTACAGCCCAGGCACAGTCCCGTCAGCCCATTACAGCCCAGGCACGGTCCCGTCAGCCCATTACAGCCCAGGCACAGTCCCTTCAGCCCATTACAGCCCAGGCACAGTCCCTTCAGCTCATTACAGCCCAGGCACAGTCCCTTCAGCCCATTACAGCCCAGGCACAGTCCCTTCAGCTCATTACAGCCCAGGCACAGTCCCTTCAGCCCATTACAGCCAAGGCACAGTCCCTTCAGATTATAGCCCAGGCACGGTCCCTTCAGATTATAGCCCAGGCACAGTCCCTTCAGCCCATTACAGCCCAGGCACAGTCCCTTCAGATTATAGCCCAGGCACGGTCTCTTCAGATTATAGCCCAGGCACGGTCCCTTCAGCCCATTACAGCCCAGGCACAGTCCCTTCAGATTATAGCCCAGGCACGGTCCCTTCAGATTATAGCCCAGGCACGGTCCCTTCAGCCCATTACAGCCCAGGCACAGTCCCTTCAGCTCATTACAGCCCAGGCACAGTCCCTTCAGCTCATTACAGCCCAGGCACAGTCCCTTCAGCCCATTACAGCCCAGGCACAGTCCCTTCAGCCCATTACAGCCCAGGCACAGTCCCTTCAGCTCATTACAGCCCAGGCACAGTCCCTTCAGCTCATTACAGCCCAGGCACAGTCCCTTCAGCACATTACAGCCCAGGCACAGTCCCTTCAGCTCATTACAGCCCAGGCACAGTCCCTTCAGCCCATTACAGCCCAGGCACAGTCCCTTCAGCCCATTACAGCCCAGGCACGGTCCCTTCAGCTCATTACAGCCCAGGCACAGTCCCTTCAGCCCATTACCGCGCAGGCACAGTCCCTTCAGCCCATTACAGCTCAGGCACAGTCCCTTCAGCTCATTACAGCCCAGGCACAGTCCCTTCATCCCATTACAGCCCAGGCACGGTCCCTTCAGCCCATTACGGCCCAGGCACAGTCCCTTCAGCTCATTACGGCCCAGGCACAGTCCCTTCAGCCCATTACGGCCCAGGCACAGTCCCTTCAGCCCATTACAGCCCAGGCACGGTCCCTTCAGCCCATTACAGCCCAGGCACAGTCCCTGTAGATTATAGCCCAGGCACGGTCCCGTCAGCCCATTATAGCCCAGGCACGGTCCCTTCAGCCCATTACAGCCCAGGCACGGTCCCTTCAGCCCATTACAGCCCAGGCACAGTCCCTTCAGCTCATTACAGCCCAGGCACAGTCCCTTCAGCTCATTACAGCCCAGGCACGGTCCCTTCAGCCCATTACAGCCCAGGCACAGTCCCGTCAGCCCATTACAGCCCACGCACAGTCCCTTCAGCCCATTACAGCCCAGGCACAGTCCCTTCAGCCCATTACAGCCCAGGCACGGTCCCTTCAGCCCATTACAGCCCAGGCACGGTCCCTTCAGCTCATTACAGCCCAGGCACAGTCCCGTCAGCCCATTACAGCCCAGGCACAGTCCCTTCACCCCATTACAGCCCAGGCACAGTCCCTTCAGCCCATTACAGCCCAGGCACGGTCCCTTCAGCTCATTACAGCCCAGGCACAGTCCCTTCAGCTCATTACAGCCCAGGCACAGTCCCTTCAGCCCATTACAGCCCAGGCACAGTCCCTTCAGCCCATTACAGCCCAGGCACAGTCCCTTCAGCTCATTACAGCCCAGGCACAGTCCCTTCAGCACATTACAGCCCAGGCACAGTCCCTTCAGCTCATTACAGCCCAGGCACAGTCCCTTCAGCCCATTACAGCCCAGGCACAGTCCCTTCAGCTCATTACAGCCCAGACACAGTCCCTTCAGCCCATTACAGCCCAGGCACAGTCCCTTCAGCCCATTACAGCCGAGGCACAGTCCCTTCAGCTCATTACTGCCCAGGCACAGTCCCTTCAGCTCATTACAGCCCAGACACAGTCCCTTCAGCCCATTACAGCCCAGGCACAGTCCCTTCAGCCCATTACAGCCGAGGCACAGTCCCTTCAGCTCCTTACAGCCCAGGCACAGTCCCTTCAGCCCATTACAGCCCAGGCACAGTCCCTTCAGCTCATTACAGCCCAGGCACAGTCCCTTCAGCTCATTACAGCCCAGGCACAGTCCCTTCAGCCCATTACAGCCCAGGCACAGTCCCTTCAGCCCATTACAGCCCATGCACAGTCCCTTCAGCTCATTACAGCCCAGGCACAGTCCCTTCAGCCCATTACAGCCCAGGCACAGTCCCTTCAGCCCATTATAGCCCAGGCACGGTCCCTTCAGCTCATTACAGCACAGGCACAGTCCCTTCAGCCCATTACAGCCCAGGCACAGTCCCTTCAGCCCATTATAGCCCAGGCACGGTCCCTTCAGCCCATTACAGCCCATGCACAGTCCCTTCAGATTATAGCCCTGGCACGGTCCCGTCAGCCCATTATAGCCCAGGCACGGTCCCTTCAGCCCATTACAGCCCAGGCAAGGTCCCTTCAGCCCATTACAGCCCAGGCACAGTCCCTTCAGCTCATTACAGCCCAGGCACAGTCCCTTCAGCCCATTACAGCCCAGGCACAGTCCCTTCAGCTCATTACAGCCCAGGCACAGTCCCTTCAGCTCATTACAGCCCAGGCACAGTCCCTTCAGCCCATTACAGCCCAGGCACTGTCCCTTCAGCTCATTACAGCCCAGGCACAGTCCCTTCAGCTCATTACAGCCCAGGCACAGTCCTTTCAGCCCATTACAGCCCAGGCACAGTCCCTTCAGCCCATTATAACCCAGGCACGGTCCCTTCAGCTCATTACAGCCCAGGCACAGTCCCTTCAGCCCATTACAGTCCAGGCACGGTCCCTTCAGCCCATTACAGCCCAGGCACAGTCCCTTCAGCTCATAATAGCCCAGGCACGGTCCCGTCAGCCCATTACAGCCCAGGCACAGTCCCTTCAGCTCATTACAGCCCAGGCACAGTCCCTTCAGCCCATTACAGCCCAGGCACAGTCCCTTCAGCCCATTACAGCCCAGGCACGGTCCCTTCAGCTCATTACAGCCCAGTCACAGTCCTTTCAGCCCATTACAGCCCAGGCACAGTCCCTTCAGCCCATTACAGCCCAGGCATGGTCCCTTCAGCTCATTACAGCCCAGGCACAGTCCCTTCAGCCCATTACAGCCCAGGCACGGTCCCTTCAGCTCATTACAGTCCAGGCACGGTCCCTTCAGCCCATTACAGCCCAGGCACAGTCCCTTCAGCCCATTACAGCCCAGGCACGGTCCCTTCAGCCCATTACAGCCCAGGCACGGTCCCTTCAGCTCATTATAGCCCAGGCACGGTCCCTTCAGCCCATTACAGCCCAGGCACTGTCCCTTCAGCACATTACAGCCCAGGCACAGTCCCTTCAGCTCATTACAGCCCAGGCACAGTCCCTTCAGCTCATTACAGCCCAGGCACAGTCCCTTCAGCCCATTACAGCCCAGGCACAGTCCCTTCAGCCCATTACAGCCCAGGCACAGTCCCTTCAGCTCATTACAGCCCAGGCACAGTCCCTTCAGCCCATTACAGCCCAGGCACAGTCCCTTCAGCCCATTATAGCCCAGGCACGGTCCCTTCAGCCCATTACAGCCCAGGCACAGTCCCTTCAGCTCATTACAGCCCAGGCACAGTCCCTTCAGCCCATTACAGCCCAGGCACAGTCCCTTCAGCCCATTATAGCCCAGGCACGGTCCCTTCAGCCCATTACAGCCCAGGCACAGTCCCTTCAGATTTTAGCCCAGGCACGGTCCCGTCAGCCCATTATAGCCCAGGCACGGTCCCTTCAGCCCATTACAGCCCAGGCAAGGTCCCTTCAGCCCATTACAGCCCAGGCACAGTCCCTTCAGCTCATTACAGCCCAGGCACAGTCCCTTCAGCCCATTACAGCCCAGGCACAGTCCCTTCAGCTCATTACAGCCCAGGCACAGTCCCTTCAGCTCATTACAGCCCAGGCACAGTCCCTTCAGCCCATTACAGCCCAGGCACAGTCCCTTCAGCTCATTACAGCCCAGGCACAGTCCCTTCAGCTCATTACACCCCAGGCACAGTCCTTTCAGCCCATTACAGCCCAGGCACTGTCCCGTCAGCCCATTACAGCCCACGCACAGTCCCTTCAGCCCATTACAGCCCAGGCACGGTCCCTTCAGCCCATTACAGCCCAGGCACGGTCCCTTCAGCCCATTACAGCCCAGGCACGGTCCCTTCAGCTCATTACAGCCCAGGCACAGTCCCGTCAGCCCATTACAGCCCAGGCACAGTCCCTTCAGCCCATTACAGCCCAGGCACAGTCCCTTCAGCCCATTACAGCCCAGGCACAGTCCCTTCAGCCCATTACAGCCCAGGCACAGTCCCTTCAGCTCATTACAGCCCAGGCACGGTCCCTTCAGCCCATTACAGCCCAGGCACAGTCCCTTCAGATTACAGCCCAGGCACAGTCCCTTCAGCTCATTACAGCCCAGGCACGGTCCCTTCAGCCCATTACAGCCCAGGCACAGTCCCTTCAGCCCATTACAGCCCAGGCACAGTCCCTTCAGCCCATTACAGCCCAGGCACGGTCCCGTCAGCCCATTACAGCCCAGGCACAGTCCCGTCAGCCCATTACAGCCCAGGCACGGTCCCGTCAGCCCATTACAGCCCAGGCACGGTCCCGTCAGCCCATTACAGCCCAGGCACAGTCCCGTCAGCCCATTACAGCCCAGGCACGGTCCCGTCAGCCCATTACAGCCCAGGCACAGTCCCTTCAGCCCATTACAGCCCAGGCACAGTCCCTTCAGCTCATTACAGCCCAGGCACAGTCCCTTCAGCCCATTACAGCCCAGGCACAGTCCCTTCAGCTCATTACAGCCCAGGCACAGTCCCTTCAGCCCATTACAGCCAAGGCACAGTCCCTTCAGATTATAGCCCAGGCACGGTCCCTTCAGATTATAGCCCAGGCACAGTCCCTTCAGCCCATTACAGCCCAGGCACAGTCCCTTCAGATTATAGCCCAGGCACGGTCTCTTCAGATTATAGCCCAGGCACGGTCCCTTCAGCCCATTACAGCCCAGGCACAGTCCCTTCAGATTATAGCCCAGGCACGGTCCCTTCAGATTATAGCCCAGGCACGGTCCCTTCAGCCCATTACAGCCCAGGCACAGTCCCTTCAGCTCATTACAGCCCAGGCACAGTCCCTTCAGCTCATTACAGCCCAGGCACAGTCCCTTCAGCCCATTACAGCCCAGGCACAGTCCCTTCAGCTCATTACAGCCCAGGCACAGTCCCTTCAGCTCATTACAGCCCAGGCACAGTCCCTTCAGCACATTACAGCCCAGGCACAGTCCCTTCAGCTCATTACAGCCCAGGCACAGTCCCTTCAGCCCATTACAGCCCAGGCACAGTCCCTTCAGCCCATTACAGCCCAGGCACGGTCCCTTCAGCTCATTACAGCCCAGGCACAGTCCCTTCAGCCCATTACCGCGCAGGCACAGTCCCTTCAGCCCATTACAGCTCAGGCACAGTCCCTTCAGCTCATTACAGCCCAGGCACAGTCCCTTCATCCCATTACAGCCCAGGCACGGTCCCTTCAGCCCATTACGGCCCAGGCACAGTCCCTTCAGCTCATTACGGCCCAGGCACAGTCCCTTCAGCCCATTACGGCCCAGGCACAGTCCCTTCAGCCCATTACAGCCCAGGCACGGTCCCTTCAGCCCATTACAGCCCAGGCACAGTTCCTTTAGATTATAGCCCAGGCACGGTCCCGTCAGCCCATTATAGCCCAGGCACGGTCCCTTCAGCCCATTACAGCCCAGGCACGGTCCCTTCAGCCCATTACAGCCCAGGCACAGTCCCTTCAGCTCATTACAGCCCAGGCACAGTCCCTTCAGCTCATTACAGCCCAGGCACGGTCCCTTCAGCCCATTACAGCCCAGGCACAGTCCCGTCAGCCCATTACAGCCCACGCACAGTCCCTTCAGCCCATTACAGCCCAGGCACAGTCCCTTCAGCCCATTACAGCCCAGGCACGGTCCCTTCAGCCCATTACAGCCCAGGCACGGTCCCTTCAGCTCATTACAGCCCAGGCACAGTCCCGTCAGCCCATTACAGCCCAGGCACAGTCCCTTCACCCCATTACAGCCCAGGCACAGTCCCTTCAGCCCATTACAGCCCAGGCACGGTCCCTTCAGCTCATTACAGCCCAGGCACAGTCCCTTCAGCTCATTACAGCCCAGGCACAGTCCCTTCAGCCCATTACAGCCCAGGCACAGTCCCTTCAGCCCATTACAGCCCAGGCACAGTCCCTTCAGCTCATTACAGCCCAGGCACAGTCCCTTCAGCACATTACAGCCCAGGCACAGTCCCTTCAGCTCATTACAGCCCAGGCACAGCCCCTTCAGCCCATTACAGCCCAGGCACAGTCCCTTCAGCTCATTACAGCCCAGACACAGTCCCTTCAGCCCATTACAGCCCAGGCACAGTCCCTTCAGCCCATTACAGCCGAGGCACAGTCCCTTCAGCTCATTACTGCCCAGGCACAGTCCCTTCAGCTCATTACAGCCCAGACACAGTCCCTTCAGCCCATTACAGCCCAGGCACAGTCCCTTCAGCCCATTACAGCCGAGGCACAGTCCCTTCAGCTCCTTACAGCCCAGGCACAGTCCCTTCAGCCCATTACAGCCCAGGCACAGTCCCTTCAGCTCATTACAGCCCAGGCACAGTCCCTTCAGCTCATTACAGCCCAGGCACAGTCCCTTCAGCCCATTACAGCCCAGGCACAGTCCCTTCAGCCCATTACAGCCCATGCACAGTCCCTTCAGCTCATTACAGCCCAGGCACAGTCCCTTCAGCCCATTACAGCCCAGGCACAGTCCCTTCAGCCCATTATAGCCCAGGCACGGTCCCTTCAGCCCATTACAGCCCAGGCACAGTCCCTTCAGCTCATTACAGCACAGGCACAGTCCCTTCAGCCCATTACAGCCCAGGCACAGTCCCTTCAGCCCATTATAGCCCAGGCACGGTCCCTTCAGCCCATTACAGCCCATGCACAGTCCCTTCAGATTATAGCCCTGGCACGGTCCCGTCAGCCCATTATAGCCCAGGCACGGTCCCTTCAGCCCATTACAGCCCAGGCAAGGTCCCTTCAGCCCATTACAGCCCAGGCACAGTCCCTTCAGCTCATTACAGCCCAGGCACAGTCCCTTCAGCCCATTACAGCCCAGGCACAGTCCCTTCAGCTCATTACAGCCCAGGCACAGTCCCTTCAGCTCATTACAGCCCAGGCACAGTCCCTTCAGCCCATTACAGCCCAGGCACTGTCCCTTCAGCTCATTACAGCCCAGGCACGGTCCCTTCAGCTCATTACAGCCCAGGCACAGTCCTTTCAGCCCATTACAGCCCAGGCACAGTCCCTTCAGCCCATTATAACCCAGGCACGGTCCCTTCAGCTCATTACAGCCCAGGCACAGTCCCTTCAGCCCATTACAGTCCAGGCACGGTCCCTTCAGCCCATTACAGCCCAGGCACAGTCCCTTCAGCTCATAATAGCCCAGGCACGGTCCCGTCAGCCCATTACAGCCCAGGCACAGTCCCTTCAGCTCATTACAGCCCAGGCACAGTCCCTTCAGCCCATTACAGCCCAGGCACAGTCCCTTCAGCCCATTACAGCCCAGGCACGGTCCCTTCAGCTCATTACAGCCCAGTCACAGTCCTTTCAGCCCATTACAGCCCAGGCACAGTCCCTTCAGCCCATTACAGCCCAGGCATGGTCCCTTCAGCTCATTACAGCCCAGGCACAGTCCCTTCAGCCCATTACAGCCCAGGCACGGTCCCTTCAGCTCATTACAGTCCAGGCACGGTCCCTTCAGCCCATTACAGCCCAGGCACAGTCCCTTCAGCCCATTACAGCCCAGGCACGGTCCCTTCAGCCCATTACAGCCCAGGCACGGTCCCTTCAGCTCATTATAGCCCAGGCACGGTCCCTTCAGCCCATTACAGCCCAGGCACAGTCCCTTCAGCTCATTATTGCCCAGGCACGGTCCCGTCAGCCCATTACAGCCCAGGCACAGTCCCTTCAGCTCATTACAGCCCAGGCACAGTCCCTTCAGCCCATTACAGCCCAGGCACAGTCCCTTCAGCCCATTACAGCCCAGGCACAGTCCCTTCAGCCCATTACAGCCCAGGCACAGTCCCTTCAGCCCATTACAGCCCAGGCACAGTCCCTTCAGCTCATTACAGCCCAGGCACAGTCCCTTCAGCCCATTACAGCCCAGGCACAGTCCCTTCAGCTCATTACAGCCCAGGCACAGTCCCTTCAGCTCATTACAGCCCAGGCACAGTCCCTTCAGCCCATTACAGCCCAGGCACAGTCCCTTCAGCTCATTACAGCCCAGGCACAGTCCCTTCAGCTCATTACAGCCCAGGCACAGTCCTTTCAGCCCATTACAGCCCAGGCACAGTCCCTTCAGCCCATTATAACCCAGGCACGGTCCCTTCAGCTCATTACAGCCCAGGCACAGTCCCTTCAGCCCATTACAGTCCAGGCACGGTCCCTTCAGCCCATTACAGCCCAGGCACAGTCCCTTCAGCTCATAATAGCCCAGGCACGGTCCCGTCAGCCCATTACAGCCCAGGCACAGTCCCTTCAGCTCATTACAGCCCAGGCACAGTCCCTTCAGCCCATTACAGCCCAGGCACAGTCCCTTCAGCCCATTACAGCCCAGGCACGGTCCCTTCAGCTCATTACAGCCCAGGCACAGTCCTTTCAGCCCATTACAGCCCAGGCACAGTCCCTTCAGCCCATTACAGCCCAGGCATGGTCCCTTCAGCTCATTACAGCCCAGGCACAGTCCCTTCAGCCCATTACAGCCCAGGCACGGTCCCTTCAGCTCATTACAGTCCAGGCACGGTCCCTTCAGCCCATTACAGCCCAGGCACAGTCCCTTCAGCCCATTACAGCCCAGGCACGGTCCCTTCAGCCCATTACAGCCCAGGCACGGTCCCTTCAGCTCATTATAGCCCAGGCACGGTCCCTTCAGCCCATTACAGCCCAGGCACAGTCCCTTCAGCTCATTATTGCCCAGGCACGGTCCCGTCAGCCCATTACAGCCCAGGCACAGTCCCTTCAGCTCATTACAGCCCAGGCACAGTCCCTTCAGCCCATTACAGCCCAGGCACAGTCCCTCTAGCCCATTACAGCCCAGGCACAGTCCCTTCAGCCCATTACAGCCCAGGCACAGTCCCTTCAGCTCATTACAGCCCAGGCACAGTCCCTTCAGCCCATTACAGCCCAGGCACAGTCCCTTCAGCTCATTACAGCCCAGGCACGGTCCCTTCAGCTCATTACAGCCCAGGCACAGTCCCTTCAGCCCATTACAGCCCAGGCACAGTCCCTTCAGCTCATTACAGCCCAGAATCAGTCCCTTCAGCCCATTACAGCCCAGGCACAGTCCCTTCAACTCATTCAGTCCATGGCAAACTAATACTCTGCAAAGTGTTATCAACCCTCATCTGGACCATAGCCCTCCATTCGCCTCTCGCCCAAACTTCTTTTAGATATTACAATCAAACCCATGTTCATCACTAGTTCCAGTCTCTCAACAAGCTCTGAGTGATGACGTTCCCCCTAAACATTTCACCTTTCACCCTCAGCCTATGACCTCTGGTTGTAGTCTCCCGCCTTGAGGGAAAAGGCCTGTTTCTTCATAACCCCGTAACTGGTAGGAGCAGAATTCGGCCGTGCAGCCTATCAAGCCTGCTCTGCCATTTAATCATGGCTGATTTATTATCCCTCCCAGTGCCACTTGCCTGCCTTTGATGCCCTGACTAATCTAGAACCTATCGACCGATGACTTGGCATCCACAGCCACCCGAGGCAATGAATTTCCACAAATTCACTATCTTCTGGCTAAAGGAATTCCTCCTCACCTCTGTTGTAAAGGAAAACCCCTCAATTCCTCTGGGTGTAGACTTTCCGACTACTGAAAACATCTATCTAGGTCTTAAAATATTCCGTAGGCTTCAATGAGATCCTCCCACCCTTTCATTTCCAGTGAGTACAGGCTCTGAGCTCTGAAATATTCCACATAAGGATCATTCTAGTGGCCCTCCTCTGGATGCTCTCCACATCCCTTCTTAGATAAGGGGCCCCAAGTCATACCGTCACATATCCGCTGGGTGACACCTCTGTTAGTACACCTTAACCCAGAGTTGAAATGGTGGACTTAAAGAGATGTTATCATTATTATATACTGCGGTACTCGGGGGAGATGGTTATGTCATCTTTCCTTTTGAATACTTCTTCCTCTTTGGGATGTATACACAATGTTTATAAAAAGTATTCACCACCCTTGGAAGTTTTCATGTTTTATTGTTGTACAATATTGAATCACAGTGGATTTAATTTGGCTTTTTTGACATTCATCAAGGGAAAAAAGACTTGCGTCAGAGTGAAAAGAGATCTAAATTGATTGCAGATATAAAACACAATAATTGATTGCATAATTGCTAACCCCCTTCAAGTCAGTATTTAGTAGATGCACCTTTGGCAGCAATTACAGCCTTGAGTCTCAATGGATAGGTCTCTATCAGCTTTGCACATCTGGACACTGCAATCTTTCCCCATTCTTCTTTACAAAACTGCTCAAGCTCTGTCAGATTGCATGGGGATCGTGAGTGAACAGCCCTTTTCAAGTCCAGCCACAATTCTCAATTGGATTGAGGTTTGAACTCTGACTTGGCCACTCCAGGACATTAACTTTGTTGTTTTTAAGCCATTCCTGTGTAGCTTTAACTTTATGCTTGGGGTTATTGTCTTACTGGAAAACAAATCTTCTCCCAAGTCACAGTTTTCTTGCAGACGGCATCAGGTTTTCCTCCAGGATTTCCCTGTATTTTGCCGCATTCATTTTACCCTCTACCTTCACAAGCCTCCCAGGGCCTGCGGCAGTGAAGCATCCCCACAACATGATGCAGCCACCACCATGCTTCACGGTAGGGATGGTGTGTTTTTGGTGATGTGCGTTTTTGACTTACACCAAACATTACATTTAGTCTGATGGTCAAAAAGCTCAATTTCAGTTTCATCAGATCATAGAACCTTCTTCCAGCTGACTTCAGAGTCTCCCACATGCCTTCTGGCAAACTCTAGCTGAGATTTCATGTGAGTTTTTTTCAACAGTGGCTTTCTCTTTGCCACACTCCCATAAAGCTGTGACTGGTGAAGCACCCGGGCAACAGTTGTTGTATGCACAGTCTCTCCCATCTCAGCCACTGAAGCTTGTAACTCCTCCAGAGCTGTTGTAGGTCTCTCGGTGGCCTCCCTCACTAGTCCCCTTCTTTCAGTCACTCAGTTTTTGAGGGCGGCTGCTCTGGTCAGATTTACAGCTGTGTCATATTCTTTCCATTTGTTGATGATTGACTGAACTGTACTCCAGGGGATATTCAGTGACTTGGAAAATTTCTTGTATCCATCTCCTGACTTGTGCTTTTCAATAACCTTTTTGTGGAGTTGCTTGGAGTGTTCTTGGATTTGTCTTCATGGTGTAGTTTTTGCCGGGACACTGACTCACCGGCAGTTGGACCTTCCAGACACAGGTGTATCGTTACCACAATCAACTGAAACACCTGACTGCACACAGGTGATCTCCACTTAACTAATTATGTGATTTATGCAATCAGTTATCTCGTGTTTTATATTACATCACTTTGTAGAGATCTGTTTTCACTTTGACATGAAGGAGTCTTTTTCTGTTGATCAGTGTCAAAGAAAGCCAAATTAAATCCATGATGATTCAATGTTGTAAAACAATCCAACATGGCAAAGTCTGTGGATGATACGAAGAAGGGTGGAGGGGTAGGTAGTGCTGAGGAAGCAATGTGATTGCAGCAGGAAGAATGGGCAAAAAAGCAGCAGATGGAATACAGTGTTGAGAAATGTATGATAATGCATTTTGGTAAAAGGAACATTAGTGCGGACTACTATCTAAATGGGGAGAAGGTTCAAACATCAGAGGTGCAGAGGGACTTGGGAGTCCTCGTGCAAGACTCCCAGAAGGTTAATTCACAGGCTGAGTCTGTGGTAAAGAAGGCAAATGCAATGTTGGCATTTATTTCAAGGAGAATAGAATATAAAAGCAAGGAGATGATGCTGATCCTTTATAAGACACTAGTCAGGCCGCACTAGGAGTATTGTCAACAGTTTTGAGCCCCATATCTCAGAAAGGATGTGTTGTCGTTGGAGAGAGTCCAGAGGAGGTTCATGAGGATGATTCCAGGAATGAAGGGGTTAACATATGAGGAACATTTTGCAGTTTTGGGCCTGTACTCACTGGAATTAAGAAGAATGCGTGGGGATCTCATTGAAACCTACTGGGTGCTGAAAGGACTAGATAGTGTGGATGTGGAGAGGATGTTTTCCATGTTGGGGGTATCCAGAACTAGAGGGCACAGTGTCAAAATTGAGGGGGGACCCTTCAAAACCAAGGTAAGGAGGAATGCTCTGCCACAAACTGCATTGCAGGCCTAGTACATGGGTAGATTTAATGCAGAAGCTGATTGCTTCCGGACTGGTCAGGGCATCAAAGGATATGGCAAGAAAGCAGGTGTATGGGGTTGAGTGGGATCCAGGATCACCCATGATGGAATGGTGGAGCAGACTTGATGGGTTGAGTGGCCTCATTCTGCTCCTATGTCTTATGGCTTAATGAAATCTTCTTGGGGGGTGGGGGAGTTCTGTGTGAATACTTTTTATAGGCAATGCTAGAGACCCAGGTTCAACCATGGCAGTGTAGCAGTTATCATTAAGCCCTTGCAGTTCAGTGTGTTGGAGATCAGACATCATCTGTATGTTTCTCCCTGTGAACAAGTTGGTTTCCTCCGGGTCTGGGGATGTCCTGGAACCACAGCCAGCTGCTCTAACACCTTGTCTTTTCCCTCTTCAGCTGCTGGGACACCAATGAACACCGGGCCCTGTGGTGGGTTATCAAAGGACCAGTCATTGCCTCGATCATGGTAAGGAGCAGAACAGCAGGCACACTCAGAGCCCAATAACGACAACTCACTCCTTGCCCTGGGCTGCAGGCACTCAGAAACGATGATTCACCAAACTGGCGGATTGGTTTAATAGTCAGTTCCTTCTCAAAGAATGTATGTATCACCATATACTACCCTGAGATTCATTTCCTCATGAGCATTCACAATAGAACAGAGAAATACAACAGAATCAATGAAAAACTATGCAGATTGTCACATACACCTATTATTGTGGTCACAATTACTTGGTTTTATGGTCTCAGGTCTAACCAATATTTGTGCATAAGACCAGACTTGGAGTGTTGTGTCACCACATTATTAGGAAGGATTTGGAAGCCTTAGAGAAGGTGCAGAGATTTACCAGAGCGCTGTCTGGATTGGAGAGCATGTCTTTTGAAGAAAGGTTGAGCGAGCTGGGGCTATTCCCTTTGGAGTGAGGGAGGATGAGCGGTGACTTGATAGAGGCGTACAAGATGACAAGAGCATAAATAGAGTGGACGGCCAGGGACTTTTACCTAGGGTGAAGTGGCTAATCCAAGGAGACATAGTTTTAAGGTGCTTGGAAGGACGTATAAGGGGATGTCAGAGGTAGTTTTTTTTAAAATGCAGTGAGTGTTTGGTGTGTGGAATGCACTGCTAGGAGATTTTCTCTTTGGAGTGAGGGAGGATGAGAGGTGATTTGGTTCAGGCATATCATTCTTCATGGAGGAAGACCCCAGTGGTAACAATTAGTCAATGGGGTAACAAACTCTTAAGTGGTTTAGAGTTACAGAACTGTGAGGCTGTGACCTCTGCCCCTTGACTCTTCCCTCATCCTCTTTCACTCATTCAACCATCAGCTATGCCTCTACTTTCTTAGAAGTTTGTGAAGATTCGGAATGACAGCTAAAAATTTGACAAACTAGTTTAGGGGTGTAGTGGAGATTATATTGACCGGTTGCATCACAGCCTGGTATGGAAACACCAATGCCCTGGAATGGGAAATTGTCCAGCCCGGTCCGTCGAGGGTAAAGCCCTGCCCACCATTGAGCATTGTCGCAGGAAAGCAGCATCCATCATCAGAGACCCCCACCACCACCCAGGACACACTCACTTCTCACTGCTGCCATGAGGAAGAAGGTCCGGGAGCCTCAGGACCCACATCACCAGGTCCAGGAACAGTTACTACCCCTCAACCATCAGCAAGGAGGTACAGGAGCCTCAGGACCCACATCACCAGGTCCAGGAACAGTTACTACCCCTCAACCATCAGCAAGGAGGTACAGGAGCCTCAGGACCCACATCACCAGGTCCAGGAACAGTTACTACCCCTCAACCATCAGCAAGGAGGTACAGGAGCCTCAGGACCCACATCACCAGGTCCAGGAACAGTTACTACCCTTCAACCATCAGCAAGGAGGTACAGGAGCCTCAGGACTCACATCACCAGGTCCAGGAACAGTTATTACCCCTCAACCATCAGCAAGGAGGTACAGGAGCCTCAGGACCCACATCACCAGATTCAGGAACAGTTACTACCCCTCAACCATCAGCAAGGAGGTACAGGAGCCTCAGGACTCACACCACCAGGTCCAGGAACAGTTACTACCCTTCAACCATCAGCAAGGAGGTACAGGAGCCTCAGGACCCACACCTCAAGGGTCAGGAACAGTTACTACCCCTCAGCCATCAGCAAGGAGGTACAGGAGCCTCAGGACTCACACCACCAGGTCCAGGAACAGTTACTACCCTTCAACCATCAGCAAGGAGGTACAGGAGCCTCAGGACCCACATCACCAGGTCCAGGAACAGTTACTACCCTTCAACCATCAGCAAGGAGGTACAGGAGCCTCAGGACCCACATCACCAGGTCCAGGAACAGTTACTACCCCTCAACCATCAGCAAGGAGGTACAGGAGCCTCAGGACCCACACCTCAAGGGTCAGGAACAGTTATTACCCCTCAGCCATCAGCAAGGAGGTACAGGAGCCTCAGGACTCACACCACCAGGTCCAGGAACAGTTACTACCCCTCAACCATTGGGCTCTTGAACTCGAGGGGTAACTTCACTCGCCCCATCACTGAACTACTCCCACAACCTGTGGACTCACTTTCAAGGCCTCTTCAGCTCATGTTTTCGATATTTAATAATGTTATTTCTTCACTTTTGTATTTTGCCTGTTGGCTGTTTGCCCATCCTGTTGGGTGCTGTCTTTCATTGATTCTATTGTGTTTCTTGGATTTACTGTGAATGCCCACAAGAAAACAACAGTCAGGGTTGTATGTGGTGACTGAAGCAGTTGGTATTTTGATAATAAATTCACTTTGAACTCTAATCTTGGCAGCATTCTGGTAAATCTCCTCTGCACCCTCTCTAAAGCTTCCACATCCTTCCAATAATGTGACCAGAACTGAATACAATGTTCCAAGTGTGGTCTAACGAGGGTTTTGTGGAACTGCAAAGCAGCTCTTGAACTCAGTCCCCTGACTAAGTACGCCTCTATTCATCTTAGACTCCCCAGTTTGAAGCTGAGTGCCCATGTCGGCTGCCCTCTGCTGTCAGCTGATGTGTTTCTTTCTGTTTCTCACCAGGTCAACTTCATCCTCTTCATCGGAATCATTTTTATCCTCGTTCAGAAGCTTCAGTCACCTGACATGGGGGGCAATGAGTACAGCATCTACTTGTAAGTGTTCGATCTTTAACCTTACCTTTGAGTGAACAGAGGATGTCTACAGGCTTCCTGCCTCCCGCTCCAGGCTTAGGGTTCTCCTCCAGTCTGTTTACACCTTCACTGCTGGGCAAGAGGCAGTCTGACTGACTGCTGCAAACTAGAAGCTATTTCCTCAAGGAAGTCCCTCTTCCTCTTCTCCCCTCAACTCCCCTTCTTCTTCTCTCCCCATCCGTTCTACCACCACCTCTCTCCCTTTCCCTTTCCTTCCTGCCGTTTCCTCTTCACCCTCCCCTTATCTCCCTCATTTCCCCCTCCCTCTCTCCCCTCTCTCTCGCCCCTTTTCTTCCTACCCAGTCCTCTGCTTTCTCTTCACCGTTCCCTTATCTCTCTCATTCCCTCTCTCTCTCTCACCTTCTCTCTCTCCCTTCCCCCTCCCCTCTCTCTCCCCCTTCCCAATGCAGTAATGTGTCTCTCAGCCACAGGAGATCCCTTCCACGCTGGGCTGGGGTCATAGGTCGCCAATCCCAGAGTGCATCCTATTTATTGATTTATCCAGTCCCGGGAATATTGATGAACGTCCCAGTTTCAACTGCCCATCCCTAAGTGACCCATGTGAACTACAGCAGTTCTTTCTCATATAGTTTTACAACATGTGAGGCCATTCGGCCCATTTAGCCTATGTCAGCCCTCTGAGCAGTCCCATCAATCCCATTTCCCAGTGACTTAGCTTCGCCCATGTTCCCATTGACACGTCTGATGCACCCATACACTGGGGACGAGTCAGAGCGTGGGAAGAAAGCACACCAGCATGGGGAAATGCACACTGTAAGGTTATGAGTTTTTAAAATCTCTGACTTTATTTGATTGAGCTCCAAGGTGGATCAGGCCCTTCTGACCCGGTCACAGGCCGAACATGGGAACTCCACACAGACAGCACCTAGGGTCAGGATCAAACCTGGCACTCCAGAGACAGCAGGAACCCTGGAATGCCAAAGGTGCTAGCTATCTCTCACCTCTCTGCTTCCCTGTTGGGTAGAGTTTCAGGATGAAGAGCCAATGACAATAATCTTTCGTCCACATCATCAACTAAAGCTAAGCATCTGCACTTGTTATTTGTTCTTGTTTAGAGATACAGCGTGGAACAGGCTCGTCCTACCCAACGAGCCACGCCACCCAGCAACCCATCGATTTAACCCTAGCCTATTCACAGGGTAATTCATAATGACCAATTCACCTACTAACCAGTATGTCTTTGGATGGTGGGAGGAGAACACGCGTTCACGGGGAGAATGTACACCCTCTCTACAGATGTTATTTATACAGTGCGGAACAGACCCTCCTGGCCCTTCGAGCCACACCACCCACCAGTCCCCGAGTTAACCCCGGCCTAATCACGGGACAATTCACAATGACCAATTACCCTACCAACCAGTACGTCTTTGGACCGTGGGAGGAAACCAGAGCACCCGGAGGAAATCTACGCGGTCACGGGGAAGAACGAAAGAACTCCTTACAGGCAGCGAGGGGAATTGAACCCGGGTCACTGTTTCTGTAAACTGTTGTGCTAACCACCACACTACTGTGCTGCCCTAAATTGGTGCTGGGATTGAACTCTGAACTCCGAAACGCCCCAGGCTGTAATAGTGCTGCGTGAACCCGAATGCTTCTGTGGCCCTTCTGTGGTAGCATAGTGGACAAGTTATTGGACCAGCAGCCATTTGACGTTAAAGTACAAGTTCAAATCCCACCATGCCTTCTGGAGAATTTACATTTGCTCATCAAATAAATAAACCTTGGAATTTTTTGAACAGTATTTTCCATAACAGCATCTATGAAATTACTGAATTGTGATTAAAGATGCAGCGGCTTTTCTATTGTCTGTCAGAAGTGGTAACTGGTCTGGACGTGACACCAAACCATTAACTCTTACTTCTTCATTCTGAGGCCATTGGGGATAGGTAGTAAATGCTGTAAGACTGAAGCTTATGGAGTCCCTGTCACTACACATCCCTCATACTGAAAATCGAGTTGCCCATCAAGTTGAGACCATAAGACATAGGAGCAAAATTAGGCCATTTGGCCCATCAAGTCAGCTCTACCATTCCATCGTGGCTGATTTATTGTCCTACTCAACCCCATTCTCCTGCCTTCTCTCCGTGACCTTTAACACCCTGACTAGAAAAGACCTGAGCCTGTTGTGCCGGGTGCTGATATTTCTACGGTGTTTCCCCTGTGAGCCTTAATGAGTGGAGAAGTCAATCAGTCATCCCCTCAATACCTCCAAGTGAGAAAAGAGAACTAAGAAATAAATGGATGGTCAAAGCTGGATAAAAGAGGGGAAGAGAGGTTGGATTGAGAAAGGGAGTGAAGAACAAACAGAAGGTTGAAATAAAATGAAAATATTTCAATTTTGGTATTTAGAATGATTGAAATACCTGCATTTTAAAATCTCCAAATGCAGAAATGAGATTCTGTATTGATAATTATTTATTCCCAGGACCAGTAATTTAAAATATTGCTAATAATGTTAAAGTAATGTGTCACCGAATGTCAATGAGTACAAGCTGGGGGTGAGCGGGCAAGAAGGAGCCAATGAGGCATCATGATAGCGATCTCTGGCACGATGTATTTACCCTCCACCGAGGTTCCTGATTCTCTCGCTCATCAGAAACATCGAACACCACTAACCTCACTGCTAGATTGAGAGTCCAGTCCAAACTGCGATTGACTAAGTAGCTAAGAAGGGAGAAGGCTTGGGGATAATCAGCAGGTCAGGCAGCATCTGTGGAGAGAGAGAGAGAGAGAGCAACACACCAAAATGCTGGAGGAGTTCAGCGGGTCTGGCAGCTTCTACACAAAGGAATATACAGATGCCATTTTAAGCCGAGACCCTTCATCAGGACTGGAAAGGAAGGAGGACAGGCTGGCAGATGCTAAGTGAGACTGGGTGAGGGGAAGACAGCTGGGTGGGGGAGCTGATAGGTAGAAAAAGTAAAGAACTGAAGAATTAATCTGATAGAGGAGGAGAATGAAGCAGGGATGGAGGAGGGGCACTTGAGGGAGGTGATGGGCAGGTGAGGAGAAGGGGTAAGAGGAAAGACAGAATGGGAAAAAGAGAGAAGGGGGTGTGGGGAAAACCACTGGAATTCAGATAAATCAATGTGTTTGAAGGCTACCTAAACAGAATATGAAGTGTACTTGTTCATCAGGTTTGACCATAAGACATAGGATCAGAATTAGGCCAATTGGCCCATCAAGTGTGTTCCACTGTTTAATCATGACTCATCCATTTACCCCTCCTCAGCCCAACTCTCTGGCCTTCTCCCTGTAACCTTTGATGCCATGTCCAATCAAGATCCTATCAATCTCTGCCTTAAATACACCAGATGACCTGGCCTCCAGAGCTGCCCGTGGAAACAAATTCCATAAATTCACCACCCTCTAGCTAAAGAAATGCCTCCACATCTCTGTTTTAAATGGATGCCCCTCTATCTTGAGGCTCTAAATCACAGTGAGTACAGACCCAGAGCTATCAAGCATTCCTCGTATTATTACCCTTTCATTCGTGGAATCATCTTGTGAACCTCCTCTGGACCCCCTCCAATGCCAGCACATCTTTTCTTAGATGAAGGGCCCAAGACTGTCCACAAAAGCAAAGAGCATGACCATGCAATTTCCAACATTGTATTTCATTTGCCACTTTCTTGCCCATTCTCCTGATCTGTCTAAGCCCTTCTGCAGCCTACCTGTTTCCTCAACACTACCTGCCCCTCCACCAATCTTCATATCATCTGCAAACTTGGCAACAAAGCCATCGATTCCATCATCTAAATCATTTATATACAGCATAAAAAGAAGTGGTCCCAACACTGACCCCTGTGGAACATCACTAGTCACTGGCAGCCAACCAGAAAAGGGTCCTTTTATTCCCACTTGCTGCCTCCTACCAATCAGACAATGCTGTAACTATGGCAGTAACTTTCCTGTAATGCCATAGGCTCTTAACTTGGTAAACAGCCTCATGTGTGGCATCTTGCCAAAGGTCTTCTGAAAATCCAAATAAACAACATCCACTATCTACCCCATTGTCTACCCTACCTGTAATCTCAAAGAATTCCAACAGCTTCATCAGGCAGTATTTTCCTTTTAGGAGACCATGCTGACTTTGTCCTATCTTGTCCTGTGTCACCAAGTACTCCATAACCTCATCCTTAGCAATTGACTAAGATCTTCCCAACCACTGAGGTCAGGCTAAATAATTTCCTTTCTGCTGCCTTTCTCCTTTCTAAAAGAGTGAAGTGACATTTGCAGTTTTCCAGTCCTCTGGAACCATACCAGAGTCCAATAATTTTTGAAAGATCATTACTAAAGCCTCCACAATCTCTACTGCTACCCTTTTTCAGAACCCTTGGGTGCAGTTGATCTGGTCCGGGTGACTTATTTACCCTTGGGTCTTTCAGCTTTTTGAGCACCTTCTCCTTTGTAATGGTAACTGCACCCACTTCTCCTCCCACACACCCTTCAACACCTGACACACTGCTAGTGTCTTCCACAGTGAAGACTGATGAAAAATACTCAATTATTTCTTCTGCCCTCTCCTTGTACCCCACTATTATTTCTCCAGCCTCATTTTCTAGCAGTCCTATATCCACTCTCATCTTTCATTTATTTTTTGCGTACTTGAAAAAGGGTTTGCTATCCACTTTGATATTGTTTGCTAGCTTGCTTTCATATTTCATCTTCTCCCTCCTAATGACTCTCTGTAGGTTTTTAAAAGCTTCCCAATCCTTTATCTTCCCACTAATTTTTGTGTTGTTGTATGCCCTCTCTTTTGCTTTTACAATAGCATTGACCTCCCTTGTCAGCCACGGTTGTACTATTTTGCCATTTGAGTATTTCTTTGTTTTGGAATACATCTATCCTGCACCTTCCTCAGGTTTCCTAGAAACCCACACAATTGCTGATCTACTGTCATCACTGGCAGTAACTTCTAATTTACTTTGGCCAGCTACTCACTCATACCACTGTAATTTCCTTTACTCTACTGAAATACTGCCACATCAGACTTTACATTCTTCTTATTGAATTTCACATTGAGCACAACCATATTGTGATCGTTGTCTCCTAAGGGTTCTTCTACCTTTACATTAGCTCCCTAATCACCTCCAATTCATTACATAACACCCAATCCAGTATAACTGATTGGCTAGTAGGTTCAACGACAAACTACGCTAAAAAGCCATCTCCCTCTCTCGAGATCCATTTGCAACATGATTTTCCCAATCGACCTGCATGTTGAAATCTCCTATGACTATCATCACATTGCCCTTTTGACACGCCTTTTCTATTTCCTGTTGTAATCTGTGGTTCAGCTCCCAATTACTGTTGGGAGGCCTGTAGGAAAATGCCATCAGGGTCCTTTTACCCTTGCAGTTACTTAACTCAAACCACAAGGATTCAACATCTTCTCATCTTATGTCACATCTTTACACTGATTTGATGCCATTCTTTACCAGAGGAGCACAGCATCCCCTCTGCCAACACTCTTATCCCTCCGAGACAACGTATAACCTTGGACATTCAGCTCCCAACTACAACCATCCTTCAGCCATGATTCAGTGATGGCCACAACTTCATACCCGACAATCTATAAAAGTGCAACAAGATCATCCACCTTATCTCCTGTACTCCGCGCACTGAGATATAACACTTTGAGTACTGTGTTCTACACTCTTTGTGATTCTGCATTGATACTCACCCTGCCCTTACTGAGAGTCTGAATGCTCGCTATCTATGTTTGTTTAACCATCCGTCCTATCCTGAGTCTTCATCAGGATTAGAAACGATGACTGATTAATCCCTTCGTAGAAGCTGCCTGACCCGCTGAGTTGCTCCGGCATTTTGTGTGTGTTGCTCTGGATTTCCAACATCTGCAGAATGTCTTGTGTTTATGTATGAGGCAGGGGTAATGTTTTGGCATGCTGAACAACCACTGCAGGATTGTAGGGTGCTCCTTCTCAAGGAGAACTGGAGATTTGGTTCCACGCTGGTGTTTCGTATGTACTTCAACAAAGATATGCAATGTCAACAGGCCCTTCCAACTCTTGAGCAGTGCTGGCAGCAACACCCAATTTAACACTAGCCTAATCACAGGAAAATTTACAATAACCAATTACTCGACTAACTGTCAAGTCATTAAACTGTGGGAGTAAAACGGAGAACACAGAAAACACCAACATTCCAGTAGGAGGAAGTTTAAACTCCTGACAGAGGATGAAAAGGTTAAATTCCTTACAGAAGTTGCTGAGGTTAAATTTCTTAAAGAGGATGCTGTGGTTAAAAGTCTTACATTGGATACTGAAGCGAAACTCTTGACAGAGGAAGAAAAGTTTAAACTCCTTACAGAAGATGCTGTGGTTAAATTTCTTAAAGGGGATACTGTGGTTAAACTCTTTACAGAGGATGAAAGTTTAACCTCCTTACCGAGGATGCTGTGGTCAGACTCCTGACAGAGGATGAAAAGTTTAAACTCCTTAGAGATAATAAAAAGGTTAAACTCCTTACAGATGATGAAAAAGTTAAACTCCTTAGAGATAATAAAAAGGTTAAACTCCTTACAGATGATGAAAAAGTTAAACTCCTTAGAGATAATAAAAAGGTTAAACTCCTTACAGATGATGAAAAAGTTAAACTCCTTACAGATGATGAAAAAGTTAAACTCCTTACAGATGATGAAAAAGTTAAACTCCTTACAGAAGATGCTGAGGTTAAATTATTTAAAGAGGGTGAAAAGTTTAAACTCCTTAGAGAAGATTAAAGGGTTATACTCCTCACAGGGGATGTTGAGGTTAAACTCCTTACAGAGGATGAAAAGGATAAATTTCTTAAAGAGGATGAAAAGGTTAAACTCCTGATAGAGGATGCTGAGGTTAAACTCCTTACAGAGGATGAAAAGGATAAATTTCTTAAAGAGGATGAAAAGGTTAAATTCCTTACTGAATATGCTGAGGTTAAACTCCTTACAAATAATGAAAAGGTTAAACTTCTTACAGAGGATACTGAGGTTAAACTCATTACAGAAGATGTCGAGGTTAATCTGGATACAGAAGGTGCTGAGTTTAAACTACTGACAGAGGTCACTGTGCTTAAACTCACGAACCTCATAACCAATAATCAATGTGTGCTGTATGGAAAATTGCTGTTAATTAAATCTATTTGTTAGGAACATAGGACTGTTCAGGCCCTTCAGCCCACAATGCCTGTGCTGGCGATGATGCCAAATACATTAAAATGCTTCTGCCTCCAAATGATCCAAACCCTCCATTCTGTCCCAATCTTTTAATCTACTCCAAAACCAATCTAACTCTTCCCTCCCACATAACCCTCCATTTTTCTTTCATCACTGTATAATTAAGCCCTTTTGTAGTAGTTATTTTAAGCTTGAGTATAAAGTCTCTGTCTATCCACTCAATCTATGACTCTTATCATCTTGTACATCTCTTTCAAGTCACCTTTCATCCTTCTCCATTTCAAAGAGGGAAGTGCCAGCTTGCTGTAGCTGTCCTCCGAGGATATGCTCTCTATTCCAGGCAGCATCCTGGTAAACCCCCTCTGCTCCTTCTCTGACGCTTCCACATCCTTCCTATAATGAGAAGACCAGAATTGACCAGGGATATATAGAGCTGCAACATTACCTCAATCCCCCAACTAAAGAAGGCCAGCACACCAAATATTTTTTAACCACCCTATCAACTTGCACAGCAATTTTGAGGGATCTATCAATAGGGATCTCAAGATCCCTCTGTTCCTCCACACTGCTAAGAATTCTGATATTCACGCTGTCCTCTGCCTTGATATGTTGGGATTATTTGAGGGCACTCTTTGTTGTCAGTGACCAGTAGCGCTCAGCTGTAGAGAGCTGTGTCGCTGGAAGGTTAATACCAGTGTAATATTCTTTCGCTGAATCTGTCAATCCTTAATGACCACCCTTCCCCTGCACAACTTCTTTACCTCCTTAGGGAGGCATCCCAGTGAAGAAGTCAAGGATCCAGTTGCAGAGGGAGGTAGAAAGTCCCAGGTTTTGGATCTTGTTGATTAGAACTAGGGCATGATTGCGATGAACGCTGAGCTGTAGTCAGTACACAGCAGCCTGGTGTAGGTAATGCTATTGTGCAGGTGATCCAAAGCCAAGTGAAGAGCTACTGAGATCGCATCCACTGTGGACTTGAGGTAGTGACAGGTCCTGGTCCGTGCTTAGGCAGGAGCTGATTTTAGCCATGATCAACACCTCAAACCACTTCAGCACAGTAGATGTGAGAGCCACTGGGCAATAGTCATGGAGGCAGCTCACCCTGCTCTTCCTCATGATGGTCACCCTATTAGGAATCACCGACTGCAGCAGCGAGAGACTGATTATCCCTCCAATCCCTGCATATTCAGCTGCCAGTCAAAGAGCTTATGAAACACACCTGTCGTATCTTCCTCCACCACCACTCCTGACAGCACATTCCAGGCACCACCACTCTCTGTAAAAAACTTACTTTGAACGGTCCTGCCTCTCTCACTTTCAAAATTCCAGTTTCTTTATCATTTGTACATGGAAACATACGGTGGAAAGTGTCATTTCCGTTCGCTGTCAGAGGCTGGGTTTCCTCTGGTTAGTGACCCTGCTCCGGTCACCACGAAGCCTTCCCAGCACCTGCACAGCGCACGTTGGGAGCGCGACGGGATGCTGGACGCCGGCCTGCACCACTAAGGCCACCAGCGTCCTCGCCCTTTCCCCCATCACTCATGGCTGCAATGATCACCATACAGGAAGTGCTCTATAGTTACTCACCGATAACACCCACCAATCCTGCACTCCACACCGCTACCCTCCACCACCAACCCAGCCCTCCACTCCCCTAACCTCCACCACCAACCCAGCCCTCCACTCCCCTAACCTCCACCACCAACCCTGCCCTCCACTCCCCTAACCTCCACCACCA
Source organism: Hypanus sabinus (assembly GCF_030144855.1). NCBI lineage: Eukaryota > Metazoa > Chordata > Chondrichthyes > Myliobatiformes > Dasyatidae > Hypanus > Hypanus sabinus. Next base: position 13,608,121 of record NC_082711.1, read on the forward strand.
ACCCAGCCCTCCACTCTGCTACCCTCCACCAACCCAGCCCTCCACAACCCTAACCTCCATCACCAACCCTGCCCTCCACAACCCTAACCTCCACCACCAACCCTGCCCTCCACTCCGCTACCCTCCACCAACCCAGCCCTCCACAACCCTAACCTCCACCACCAACCCAGCCCTCCACTCCGCTACCCTCCACCAACCCAGCACTCCACACCGCTACCCTCCACCACCAACCCAGCCCTCCACTCCCCTAACCTCCATCACCAACCCAGCCCTCCACTCCCCTAAATTCCACCACCAAACCAGCCCTCCACTCCCCTAACCTCCATCACTAACCCAGCCCTCCACACCCCTAACCTCCACCACCAACCCAGCCCTCCACTCCCCTAACATCCACCACCAACCCAGCCCTCTACTCCCCTAAACTCCACCACCAACCCAGCCCTCCACACACCTAACCTCCATCACTAACCCAGCCCTCCACTCCCCTACCCTCCATCACTAACCCAGCCCTCCACACCCCTAACCTCCATCACTAACCCAGCCCTCCACTCCCCTAACCTCCACCACCAACCCAGCCCTCCACTCCCCTAACCTCCATCACCAACCCAACCCTCCACTCCCCTAACCTCCACCACCAACCCAGCCATCCACTCCCCTACCCTCCACCACCAACCCAGCCCTCCACTCCCCTAACCTCCATCACCAACACAGCCCTCCACACCCCTAACCTCCATCACCAACCCAGCCCTCCACTCCCCTAACCTCCATCTCTAACCCAGCCCTCCATACCCCTAACCTCCACCACCAACCCAGCCCTCCACACCCCTAACCTCCAACACTAACACAGCCCTCCACTCCCCTAACCTCCATCACTAACCCAGCCCTCCATACCCCTAACCTCCAGCACCAAACCACCCCTCCACTCCCCTAAACTCCACCACCAACCCAGCCCTCCACACCCCTAACCTCCATCACCAACCCAGCCCTCCACTCCCCTACCCTCCACCACCAACCCAGCCCTCCACTCCCCTAACCTCCACCATCAACCCAGCCCTCCACTCCCCTAACCTCCACCACCAACCCAGCCCTCCACAACCCTAACCTCCATCACCAACCCAGCCCTCCACTCCCCTAACCTCCACCACCAACCCAGCCCTCCACTCCCCTAACCTCCACCATCAACCCAGCCCTCCACTCCCCTAACCTCCGCCACCAACCCAGCCCTCCACTCCCCTAACCTCCACCACCAACCCAGCCCTCCACACCACTAACGTCCGTCACCAACCCAGCCCTCCACTCCCCTAACCTCCAGCACCAACCCAGCCCTCCACTCCCCTAACCTCCACCACCAACTCAGCCCTCCATACCCCTAACCTCCACCACCAACCCAGCCCTCCACTCCCCTACCCTCCACCACCAACCCAGCCCTCCACACCCCTAACCTCCATCACTAACCCAGCCCTCCACACCCCTAACCTCCATCACTAACCCAGCCCTCCACACCCCTAACCTCCATCACCAACCCAGCCCTCCACTCCCCTAACCTCCACCATCAACCCAGCCCTCCACTCCCCTAACCTCCACCACCAACCCAGCCCTCCACACCCCTAACCTCCACCACCAACCCAGCCCTCCACTCCCCTAACCTCCATCACTAATCCAGCCCTCCATACCCCTAACCTCCAACCCAGCCCTCCACTCCCCTAACCTCCATCACCAACCCAGCCCTCCACACCCCTAACCTCCATCACTAACCCAGCCCTCCACACCCCTAACCTCCATCACTAATCCAGCCCTCCATACCCCTAACCTCCACCACCAACCCAGCCCTCCACTCCCCTAACATCCACCACCAACCCAGCCCTCCACACCCCTAACCTCCATCACTAATCCAGCCCTCCATACCCCTAACCTCCACCACCAACCCAGCCCTCCACACCCCTAACCTCCATCACTAAACCGGCCCTCCACACCCCTAACCTCCATCACCAACCCAGCCCTCCACTCCCCTAACCTCCACCATCAACCCAGCCCTCCACTCCCCTAACCTCCACCATCAACCCAGCCCTCCACACCCCTAACCTCCATCACTAACCCAGCACTCCACTCCCCTAACCTCCATCACCAACCCAGCCCTCCACTCCCCTAACCTCCATCACCAACCCAGCCCTCCATACCCCTAACCTCCATCACCAACCCAGCCCTCCACTCCCCTAACCTCCATCACCAACCCAGCCCTCCACTCCCCTAACCTCCACCACCAACCCAGCCCTCCACTCCCCTAACCTCCACCACCAACCCAGCCCTCCACACCCCTAACCTCCACCAACCCAGCCCTCCACACCCCTAACCATCACAAACCCAGCCCTCCACACCCCTAACCTCCATCACCAACCCAGCCCTCCACACCCCTAACCTCCATCACTAACCCAGCCCTCCACTCCCCTAACCTCCATCACTAACCCAGCCACTCCCCTAACCTCCACCACCAACCCAGCCCTCCACTCCCCTAACCTCCATCACTAACCCAGCCCTCCACACCCCTAACCTCCATCACTAACCCAGCCCTCCACACCCCTAACCTCCATCACTAACCCAGCCCTCCACACCCCTAACCTCCATCACTAACCCAGCCCTCCACTCCCCTAACCTCCATCACTAACCCAGCCCTCCACACCCCTAACCTCCATCACTAACCCAGCCCTCCACACCCCTAACCTCCATCACTAACCCAGCACTCCACACCCCTAACCTCCTTCACTAACCCAGCCCTCCACACCCCTAACCTCCACCACCAACCCAGCCCTCCACTCCCCTAACCTCCATCACTAACCCTGCACTCCACACCCCTAACCTCCATCACTAACCCAGCACTCCACACCCCTAACCTCCACCACCAACCCAGCCCTCCACACCCCTAACCTCCACCACCAACCCAGCCCTCCACTCCCCTAACCTCCATCACCAACCCAGCCCTCCATACCCCTAACCTCCATCACTAACCCAGCCCTCCACACCCCTAACCTCCATCACCAACCCAGCCCTCCACTCCCCTAACCTCCATCACTACTTTATCATTTCCTGTCAGTCACTTTATGTACAGACACTCCTGTGCCTTGTGTCACTCTATCTGCATACAATCAATCTATGTACATAGGCTATCTTAATATTTATATTTATTGTGTGTTTTTGTTATTACTGAGTTCTTTATCTTATTGTGGTATATTTCTGTGCTGCGCAGGACTCGTAGTAACTATTAGTTCATTCTCGATTACACTTGTGCACGGGTAAAGATGTAAAGCAATCTGGAATTTCGAATCTTAGCCCGTAGCCTAAAGCAAGGAAGGTGTTACATGGAACGCCACCACCTGCAGGTTCCCCTTCCGCGTCTCACAGCACCGTGACTTGTAAAACTTCCGTTCTTAACTTCAAAATCAGAATCAGGATCAAAATCGTGTGCTGTGAGGTTTGTTGTTTTCTGTCAGCATTACAGTGCAATACCATAAAAATACATAAATTACAACAAGGATTAGAGTCAGAGTACAGAAACAGACCCTTCTGCCCATCTTGACCATAAGATATAGGAGCAGAATTAGTCCATTCAGCCCATCGAGTCAGCTCATCCATTTTATCATGTCTCAATTCTGAGCCTGTGTCCTCTAGTTCTGTATACCCCCACCCCCAGAAAACATCCTCTCCACATCCAGTCTATCTACTGCTTTCAACATTCAATAGGTTCAATTCCACCACCCCCCGCATTCTTCTAAATTCCAGTGAGTACAGACCTAAAGCTGCCAAATGCTCCTCATATGTTAACCCTGTCATTCCTGGAATCATCCTCGTGAACCTCCTCTGGACTCTCTCCAATGACAGTACTTCCTTTCTGAGATATGGGGCTCAAAACTGTCGACAATACTCCCAAGTGTGACCTGAATAGGTCTTGTAAAGACTCCGCATTATCTCCTTGCTTTTATATTCCATTCCCCTTGAATTAAATGCCAACATTGCTCAACATGTTAATTAATCATCTGGGAGTCTTGGACGAGGACTCCCAAGTCCCTCTGCACCTCTGACATTTGAACCTTCCCCCCTCGAAGAACTCGTAACAGATTTGTCAGGCAAGGTTTCACTTTACAGAAACCATGCTTACTTTGACTTATTTTATCATTCGTTTCCAAGTACCCTGATATCTTGTCCTTAATACTGGACTCCAACACTTTCTCAACTAATTAGTCTATAATTCCCTCTGTTTTGCTTTCCTCCCTTCTTAAAGAGTGGAGTGACATTTGCAATCGTCCAGTCCTCTGGGACCATGCCAGAATCAGGTAATGCTTGAAAGATCATGACCAATGCATCCGTTATCTCTTCAGCAACCTCTCTCCGGACTTGGGATGTAATCCATCTGGTCCAGGTGACTTATTCACCTTAGGACTTTTCAGTTTGCCTAGCACTTTTTTCCTTTGTAATAGCAATGGCGCTCACTCCTGCTCCCTGACAATCATGGACCTCTGGCACACTGCTAGTGTCTTCCACAGTGAAGACTGAAGCAAAGTACTCATTAAAATCATCTGCGTCCCATTGCTACCTCACCAGTATCATTTTCCAGTGGTCCAATGTCAACTCTCACATCCTTTTTATATAACTGAAAAATCTTTTAGTATCTTGCTTTATATTATCGGCCAGTTTTCCCTCATATTTCATCACTTCCCTTCTTATAGCGTTTTTAGTTGCCTTTTGTTGGACTTTAAAAGCTTCCCACTCAGTTTGCTACTTTACCTGCTCTTCTCTTGGTTTTTAGCTGTCCGCAGCTTCTCCTGCCTGCCACAGTTGCCTACCCTTGGCATTTGAGAACTTCCTCTGTGGGACATTATCTGTCCTGCACTAACCATTCCCAGAAACTTCAGCCACATCTGTTCTGCCGTTGACCCTGCCAGTATCCCCCTGGGCAAGCTCCTCTCTCATGCCTCTGTAATTCCCCTTATTCCATTGCAGTAGTGATCCATGTGACTTGTGCTTCTCCCTCTGAAGTTGCAGAATGAATTCAATTATATTATGATCACTGTCTCCGAAGGTAATACGTCTAGCTGACAAATAAGATCTGGGTTATTACACAACACTCAGTCTAAGAGAGCCTTTCCCCGAGTTGGCTCGAGCACAAGCTGCTCTAAAATGCCATCTCATAGGCATTCAGCAAACTCCAACCTGATTTTCCCAATCCCCTTACATATTGAAGCCCCCCATTACAATTATGCCATTACCCCTATCACATGCCCTTTCCAGCTCCCTTTGCAAACTCAACCCCGCATCTTGGCTGCTATTTGGAAGCCTGTATATGATTCCTATAATGGCAGTTTCTTAACTCCACCCACAAAGATTGAACATTCTCTGACCCTGTGTCACCTCTTTCTAAAGTCGTAGTTCCATCTCTTACCAACAGAGGCCACACCACTGCCTTTCGATACAAAACCAATACAGGAAGATGGTTAAGCTCCCAACTATGACACTCTTTCAGCCACGACTCAGCGATGTCCACATCGTCATACCAACCAATCTTTGATGGCGCCATGAGTTCATCCACCTTATTCTGAATGCTACACGCATTGAAATACAGCACCTTCAGTCCTACGTTCTTCACCCTTTTGAATTTTGGTTCTGTGGTACAATTTAACTCTTTACTCTGTCTGCATTTGTACCCAATCATTAGCTTGTCCTTCCGTACATTCATATTACATATTACGTCAGCTACTTGTAAAGCTGCTGGCTCATCCTCAGCTCTATCGTACTGGTTCCCACCCCAGCCCCTGCCATATTAATTTAAACCGCTTCCAACACCGAGACTTCGTTTTTCTGCCTAGCCCTACCACTAGGACCATATCCCTCCCATCCATGTACTTACCAATGTAATTGTTTAATTACTTATTTGTCTGCTGGATGTGGGTGACTTTGGAAACAGGTGTTCCTCTCTAGTTCCTGTAAACCGGGGTTCCGAACCTGGGACCACCAACCCCTCGGCTAATGGTATTGGTCTATGGCATAAAAACCTTAGTGCTAAATGAGGAGCCATTTAATGTCAAAATCTGAAGTCATCTGTGAGTCAGACTATAGAGCAAGCTTATAAACCATGGACACGGGATTCTGCAGATGCCCGAAATCCAGAGCAAACCACATGAATGGCGGAACTCAACGAGTCAGGCATCTATGGAAATGAATAAACATCTGATGTTTCAGTTCGAGACTCTTCATCAGGACTGGAAAGGATGGGGGAAGCAGCTGGAATATGGAAGCAGGGAAGGGAAGGAGTACAAGCTGGTAGGTGATAGGTGAGGCCAGGTGAGGGGGAAGGTAGGTGGGTGGGGAGGGGAATGGTGTGAAAAGTTAGGGTGATAGGTGGAAGAGGGAAAGAGCTGAGGAGGAAGGAATCTGATAGGAGAAAGGGAAGGAGGAGAGGAATCAGAGGGAAGTGATAGACAGGTGAGAAGTGGTAAGAATGGGGAATAGAAAAAGAGAGGAGGGGAGGGAGATAAATTACCAGAAGTCAGAGAAATCAGTGAAGAGTTTTGGCCTGAAACTTCAACGGTTATTCTTTTCCAGGCAGATACTGCCTGATCTGCTGAAGAAGGATGGGTTTGCTTCCTTGAAAACCTGCAGCCTTCCTAAAGGTTTTAATTTTGGTGATTTCAAAGTTATTGTTACTGAGTCTAGCCCTTCTTTCAGTGGTAGACCAAGGTAGCCACTTGAATAGAGTGACAGCTATGCTTCAATAGGAGTTTGAAAAGATTTGGTATATCAACAAGGACTAGCAAATTTCTACAGATGTACCATGGAGAACATTCTAACCAGTTACAACCTCAACTGCTGTGGAGGCTCCCATGCATGAGATTAGAAAAAGCTGCGGAGGGTTGCAAACTCAGGCAGCTCCATCGCGGGCACCCACCTCCTCACCTTCGAGGACATCTTCAAAAGGCAATACCTCAAGAAGGTGGCATCCATCATTAAGGACCTGCACCATTCAAGACATGCCATCTTCTAATTACTATCATCAGGGAGGAAGCACAGGATCCTGAAGACTCATAATCAGCATTTTAGGAACAGCTTCTTCTCCTCCACCATTAGAACCCATCAACACCATCTCACTAACAGATAGAAAAAGCTGGAAGAACTCAGCAGGGCAGGCAGCCTCTATGGAGAGGAATAAACACTGGACATTTCAGCCCCAGATCCTTCATGAGGTTGTGTTTATGACACTACCTAACTATTCTGTTCTTTTTACAGTATTTATTTTTATATATCTTATTGTAACTTATAGTTCTGAAGCATGTTTGAGCCAACACTGCTGCCACAAAACCCAACTTTTCATGCCATATGTCAGCAATAATAAACCCAACTCGGATTCTCATCCCAGGACCCCAGCTACAGACCTGGTATTCAATGTCAATGCTCCAGGCATCGACACTCGATCAATGGTGACTTGGCTATTTCCATTCACCATTGACTTGCCCATTTGAGCCGGCAGGTGTGATTTGAGAAAGGTGGAAGAGTGTTATTCGGGCCGGTGATCTGTGACCAGTGGGATTGGTGCTGGAGCCTCTGTTGTTCGAACATAGAACAGTACAGCACAGTACACTCCCTTCGGCCCACCGTGTGCCAATGGCAGATGGGCAGTGACCCAAGCAAGTGTGACGTGTTGCACTTGGGGAAGTTGGATGTAAAGGGACACAGTGTGTTGACTTACAGAGGGGGGTGACAGTCCATAGCTTGCTGGAAGTGGCAACAGAGGGATGATAGTGTGGTAAACAAGGCTGACGGTACACTTACCTTCATTGGTCAGGGCACTGAAGCGAGTCACATTGGAGCTGTATGAAACTTCGGTTTCATTGCATGTAGTTCTGCTCACCCCACCAGAGCAAGGGTTTATAAATGGTGCAGAGGATGGTCACCTGGTTTCGAGGTTATGAGCTGTCAGGAGAGATTGGACAGACTGGGATTGTTTAGAGTGTTGGGCTGAGGGGAACATGGCAGAAATTTATAAATCTTTGACAGACATAGATAGGGTGAACAATCAGACTCTAGTGGGCACGTATGTACGGTGTAAGGGAGAAAGTTTAAAGGCGATGTGCAGGGACAGGGTTTTGTTTACACAGTGTGAGGTGGGGGTGCGTAGAAGGCACTGCCAGGGGTGTTGGTGGAGCCAGGAATGATAGTTCTATTACTTACTTGTTATTTATTGAGGTACAGTGTGGTATAGGCTCACTGCCCGGAAACCCCCGATTTAACACCAGCCTAATCACAGGACAATTTACAACGACCAATTAACCCCTACATCTTTGGACTGTGGGAAGAAACCCATGTGGTCATGGGGAGAACGCAGAAACTCCCTACAGACAGCAACGGGAATTGAACCCGGGCTGTCTGTACTGTAAAGCATTGTGCAAATCACTATGTTACAGTGCTGCCCCAGATGTACGTCACAATACTGTAATAGTGTCACACTGACCACTACACCACCGTGTTGCCCCAGATGTACGTCACAATACTGTGATAGTGTCACATTGACCACTACACCACCGTGGTGCCCCAGATGTACGTCACATTACTGTAGTAGTGTCACGTTGATCACTACACCACCGTGGTGCCCCAGATGTACGTCACAATACTGTAATAGTGTCACATTGACCACTACACCACCGTGGTGCCCCAGATGTACGTCACATTACTGTAGTAGTGTCACGTTGATCACTACACCACCGTGGTGCCCCAGATGTACGTCACAATACTGTAATAGTGTCACACTGACCACTACACCACCGTGGTGCCCCAGATTGTAACAGTGTCACACCAGCCACTACACCACCGTGGTGCCCCAGATGTACGTCACAATACTGTAATAGTGTCACACTGACCACTACACCACCGTGGTGCCCCAGATTGTAATAGTGTCACACCAGCCACTACACCACTGTGGTGCCCCAGATGTATGTCACAATACTGTAATAGTGTCACACTGACCACTACATCACCGTGATGCCCCAGATGTACGTCACAATACTGTAATAGTGTCACATTAACCACTACACCACCGTGATGCCCCAGATGTACGTCACAATACTGTAATAGTGTCACACTGACCACTACACCACCGTGGTGCCCCAGATTGTAATAGTGTCACACCAGCCACTACACCACTGTGGTGCCCCAGATGTATGTCACAATACTGTAATAGTGTCACACTGACCACTACATCACCGTGATGCCCCAGATGTACGTCACAATACTGTAATAGTGTCACATTAACCACTACACCACCGTGATGCCCCAGATGTACGTCACAATACTGTAATAGTGTCACACTGACCACTACACCACCGTGGTGCCCCAGATTGTAATAGTGTCACACCAGCCACTACACCACCGTGGTGCCCCAGATGTACGTCTCAATACTGTAATAGTGTCACACTGACCACTACACCACCGTGGTGCCCCAGATGTACGTCACAATGCTGTAATCGTGTCACATTAACCACTACACCACCGTGATGCCCCAGATGTACGTCACAATACTGTAATAGTGTCACACTGACCACTACACCACCATGGAGCCCCAGATTGTAACAGTGTCACACTAGCCACTACACCACCGTGGTGCCCCAGATGTATGTCACAATACTCTAATAGTGTCACGCTGACCACTACACCACCGTGGTGCCCCAGATGTACGTCACAATACTGTAATAGTGTCACACTGACCACTACACCACCGTGGTGCCCCAGATGTACGTCAAATTACTGTAATAGTGTCACGCTGACCAATACCCCACCGTGGTGCCCCAGATTGTAACAGTGTCACACTAGCCACTACACCACCGTGATGCCCCAGATGTACGTCACAATACTGTAATAGTGTCACACTGACCACTACACCACCGTGGTGCCCCAGATTGTAACAGTGTCACACTAGCCACTACACCACCGTGGTGCCCCAGATGTACGTCACAATGCTGTAATAGTGTCACACTGATCACTACACCACCGTGGTGCCCCAGATGTACGTCACAATACTGTAATAGTGTCACATTAACCACTACACCACCGTGATGCCCCAGATGTACGTCACAATACTGTAATAGTGTCACACTGACCACTACACCACCGTGGTGCCCCAGATGTACGTCACAATGCTGTAATAGTGTCACGCTGATCACTACACCACCGTGGTGCCCCAGATGTACGTCACAATACTGTAATAGTGTCACACTGACCACTACACCACCGTGGTGCCCCAGATTGTAACAGTGTCACACTAGCCACTACACCACCGTGGTGCCCCAGATGTACATCACAATACTGTAATAGTGTCACTCTGACCACTACAACACCGCGGTGCCCCAGATGTACGTCACAATACTGTAATAGTGTCACGCTGACAGCGAAACAACCGTGGTGCCCCAGGTGTCCGTCACAATACTGTAATAGTGTCACGCTGACCACTACAAAACCGCGGTGCCCCAGATTGTAACAGTGTCACACTAGCCACTACACCACCGTGGTGCCCCAGATTGTAACAGTGTCACACTGACCACTACATCCTCGTGGTGCCCTAGATGTACGTCACAATACTGTAATAGTGTCACGCTGACCACTACACCACTGTGGTGCCCCAGATGTACGTCACAATACTGTAATAGTGTCACGCTGACCACTACACCACCGCGGTGCCCCAGATGTACGTCACAATACTATAATAGTGTCACGCTGACCACTACACTGTGGTGCCCCAGATGTACGTCACAATACTGTAATAGTGTCACGCTGACCACTACACCACCGCGGTGCCCCAGATGTACGTCACAATACTGTAATAGTGTCACGCTGACCACTACAACACCGCGGTGCCCCAGATGTATGTCACAACACTGTAATAGTGTGACGCTGAACCACTACACCACTGTGGTGCCCCAGATTGTAACAGAGTCACACCAGCCACTACACCACCGTGGTGCCCCAGATGTACGTCACAATACTGTAATAGTGTCACACTGACCACTACACCACCGTGTTGCCCCAGATTGTAACAGTGTCACACTAGCCACTACATCACCGTGATGCCCCAGATGTACGTCACAATACAGTAATAGTGTCACGCTGACCACTACACAACTGTGGTGCCCCAGATGTACGTCACAATACTGTAATAGTGTCACGCTGACCACTACACCACCGCGGTGCCCCAGATGTACGTCACAATACTGTAATAGTGTCACGCTGACCACTACCCCACCGTGGTGCCCCAGATTGTAACAGTGTCACACTAGCCACTACACCACCGTGGTGCCCCAGATGTACGTCACAATACTGTAATAGTGTCACGCTGACCAAAACCCCACCGTGGTGCCCCAGACTGTAACAGTGTCACACTAGCCACTACACCACCGTGATGCCCCAGATGTACGTCACAATACTGTAATAGTGTCACACTGACCACTACACCACAGTGGTGCCCCAGATGTAGGCCACAATACTGTAATAGTCTCAAGCTGACCACTACAACACCGCGGTGCCCCAGATGTACGTCACAATACTGTAATAGTGTCACGCTGACAGCGAAACAACCGTGGTGCCCCAGGTGTCCGTCACAATACTGTAACAGTGTCACGCTGACCACTACAAAACCGCGGTGCCCCAGATTGTAACAGTGTCACACTAGCCACTACACCACCGTGGTGCCCCAGATTGTAACAGTGTCACACTGACCACTACATCCTCGTGGTGCCCTAGATGTACGTCACAATACTGTAATAGTGTCACGCTGACCACTACACCACTGTGGTGCCCCAGATGTACGTCACAATACTGTAATAGTGTCACGCTGACCACTACACCACCGTGGTGCCCCAGATTGTAACAGAGTCACACCAGCCACTACACCACCGTGGTGCCCCAGATGTACGTCACAATACTGTAATAGTGTCACACTGACCACTACACCACCGTGTTGCCCCAGATTGTAACAGTGTCACACTAGCCACTACATCACCGTGATGCCCCAGATGTACGTCACAATACAGTAATAGTGTCACGCTGACCACTACACAACTGTGGTGCCCCAGATGTACGTCACAATACTGTAATAGTGTCACGCTGACCACTACACCACCGCGGTGCCCCAGATGTACGTCACAATACTGTAATAGTGTCACGCTGAACCACTACACCACCGTGGTGCCCCAGATTGTAACAGAGTCACACCAGCCACTACACCACCGTGGTGCCCCAGATGTATGTCACAATACTGTAATAGTGTCACACTGACCACTACACCACCGTGCTGCCCCAGATGTACGTCACAATACTGTAATAGTGTCACGCTGACAGCGAAACAACCGTGGTGCCCCAGGTGTCCGTCACAATACTGTAACAGTGTCACGCTGACCACTACAAAACCGCGGTGCCCCAGATTGTAACAGTGTCACACTAGCCACTACACCACCGTGGTGCCCCAGATTGTAACAGTGTCACACTGACCACTACATCCTCGTGGTGCCCTAGATGTACGTCACAATACTGTAATAGTGTCACGCTGACCACTACACCACTGTGGTGCCCCAGATGTACGTCACAATACTGTAATAGTGTCACGCTGAACCACTACACCACCGTGGTGCCCCAGATTGTAACAGAGTCACACCAGCCACTACACCACCGTGGTGCCCCAGATGTACGTCACAATACTGTAATAGTGTCACACTGACCACTACACCACCGTGTTGCCCCAGATTGTAACAGTGTCACACTAGCCACTACACCACCGTGCTGCCCCAGATGTACGTCACAATACTGTAATAGTGTCACATTGACCACTACACCACCGTGGTGCCCCAGATGTACGTCACAATACAATAATAGTGTCACGCTGACAGCGAAACAACCGTGGTGCCCCAGATGTACGTCACAATACTGTAATAGTGTCACGCTGACAGCGAAACAACCGTGGTGCCCCAGGTGTACGTCACAGTACTGTAATAGTGTCACGCTGACAGCGAAACAACCGTGGTGCCCCAGGTGTCCGTCACAATACTGTAATAGTGTCATGCTGACAGCGAAACAACCGTGGTGCCCCAGATGTACGTCACAATACTGTAATAGTGTCATGCCAACCGCTACACCACCATGGTGCCCCAGATGTATGTCACAATACTGTTATATTGTCACAGCGACCACTACACCACCATGGTGCCCCAGATGTATGTCACAATACTGTAATAGTGTCACGCTGACCACTACACCACCATGTTGCCCCAGATTGTAACAGTGTCACACTAGCCACTACACCACCGTGATGCCCCAGATGTACTTCACAGTACTGTAATAGTGTCACGCTGAACACTACACCACTGTGGTGCCCCAGATTGTAACAGTGTCACACTAGCCACTACACCACCGTGATGCCCCAGATGTACGTCACAATACTGTAATAGTGTCACACTGACCACTACACCACCATGGAGCCCCAGATTGTAACAGTGTCACACTAGCCACTACACCACCGTGGTGCCCCAGATGTATGTCACAATACTCTAATAGTGTCACGCTGACCACTACACCACCGTGGTGCCCCAGATGTACGTCACAATACTGTAATAGTGTCACACTGACCACTACACCACCGTGGTGCCCCAGATGTACGTCAAATTACTGTAATAGTGTCACGCTGACCAATACCCCACCGTGGTGCCCCAGATTGTAACAGTGTCACACTAGCCACTACACCACCGTGATGTCCCAGATTTACGTCACAATACTGTAATAGTATCACACTGACCACTACACCACCGTGGTGCCCCAGATTGTAACAGTGTCACACTAGCCACTACACCACCGTGGTGCCCCAGATGTACGTCACAATGCTGTAATAGTGTCACACTGATCACTACACCACCGTGGTGCCCCAGATGTACGTCACAATACTGTAATAGTGTCACATTAACCACTACACCACCGTGATGCCCCAGATGTACGTCACAATACTGTAATAGTGTCACACTGACCACTACACCACCGTGGTGCCCCAGATGTACGTCACAATGCTGTAATAGTGTCACGCTGATCACTACACCACCGTGGTGCCCCAGATGTACGTCACAATACTGTAATAGTGTCACACTGACCACTACACCACCGTGGTGCCCCAGATTGTAACAGTGTCACACTAGCCACTACACCACCGTGGTGCCCCAGATGTACATCACAATACTGTAATAGTGTCACTCTGACCACTACAACACCGCGGTGCCCCAGATGTACGTCACAATACTGTAATAGTGTCACGCTGACAGCGAAACAACCGTGGTGCCCCAGGTGTCCGTCACAATACTGTAATAGTGTCACGCTGACCACTACAAAACCGCGGTGCCCCAGATTGTAACAGTGTCACACTAGCCACTACACCACCGTGGTGCCCCAGATTGTAACAGTGTCACACTGACCACTACATCCTCGTGGTGCCCTAGATGTACGTCACAATACTGTAATAGTGTCACGCTGACCACTACACCACTGTGGTGCCCCAGATGTACGTCACAATACTGTAATAGTGTCACGCTGACCACTACACCACCGCGGTGCCCCAGATGTACGTCACAATACTATAATAGTGTCACGCTGACCACTACACTGTGGTGCCCCAGATGTACGTCACAATACTGTAATAGTGTCACGCTGACCACTACACCACCGCGGTGCCCCAGATGTACGTCACAATACTGTAATAGTGTCACACTAGCCACTACATCACCGTGATGCCCCAGATGTACGTCACAATACAGTAATAGTGTCACGCTGACCACTACACAACTGTGGTGCCCCAGATGTACGTCACAATACTGTAATAGTGTCACGCTGACCACTACACCACCGCGGTGCCCCAGATGTACGTCACAATACTGTAATAGTGTCACGCTGACCACTACCCCACCGTGGTGCCCCAGATTGTAACAGTGTCACACTAGCCACTACACCACCGTGGTGCCCCAGATGTACGTCACAATACTGTAATAGTGTCACGCTGACCAAAACCCCACCGTGGTGCCCCAGACTGTAACAGTGTCACACTAGCCACTACACCACCGTGATGCCCCAGATGTACGTCACAATACTGTAATAGTGTCACACTGACCACTACACCACAGTGGTGCCCCAGATGTAGGCCACAATACTGTAATAGTCTCAAGCTGACCACTACAACACCGCGGTGCCCCAGATGTACGTCACAATACTGTAATAGTGTCACGCTGACAGCGAAACAACCGTCGTGCCCCAGGTGTCCGTCACAATACTGTAATAGTGTCACGCTGACCACTACAAAACCGCGGTGCCCCAGATTGTAACAGTGTCACACTAGCCACTACACCACCGTGGTGCCCCAGATTGTAACAGTGTCACACTGACCACTACATCCTCGTGGTGCCCTAGATGTACGTCACAATACTGTAATAGTGTCACGCTGACCACTACACCACTGTGGTGCCCCAGATGTACGTCACAATACTGTAATAGTGTCACGCTGACCACTACACCACTGTGGTGCCCCAGATGTACGTCACAATACTGTAATAGTGTCACGCTGAACCACTACACCACCGTGGTGCCCCAGATTGTAACAGAGTCACACCAGCCACTACACCACCGTGGTGCCCCAGATGTACGTCACAATACTGTAATAGTGTCACACTGACCACTACACCACCGTGTTGCCCCAGATTGTAACAGTGTCACACTAGCCACTACATCACCGTGATGCCCCAGATGTACGTCACAATACAGTAATAGTGTCACGCTGACCACTACACAACTGTGGTGCCCCAGATGTACGTCACAATACTGTAATAGTGTCACGCTGACCACTACACCACCGCGGTGCCCCAGATGTACGTCACAATACTGTAATAGTGTCACGCTGAACCACTACACCACCGTGGTGCCCCAGATTGTAACAGAGTCACACCAGCCACTACACCACCGTGGTGCCCCAGATGTATGTCACAATACTGTAATAGTGTCACACTGACCACTACACCACCGTGCTGCCCCAGATGTACGTCACAATACTGTAATAGTGTCACATTGACCACTACACCACCGTGGTGCCCCAGATGTACGTCACAATACAATAATAGTGTCACGCTGACAGCGAAACAACCGTGGTGCCCCAGATGTACGTCACAATACTGTAATAGTGTCACGCTGACAGCGAAACAACCGTGGTGCCCCAGGTGTACGTCACAGTACTGTAATAGTGTCACGCTGACAGCGAAACAACCGTGGTGCCCCAGGTGTCCGTCACAATACTGTAATAGTGTCATGCTGACAGCGAAACAACCGTGGTGCCCCAGATGTACGTCACAATACTGTAATAGTGTCATGCCAACCGCTACACCACCGTGGTGCCTCAGGTGTACTTCACAATACTGTAATAGTGTCACACTGACCACTACACCACCGTGCTACCCCAGATGTACGTCACAATACTGTAATAGTGTCACGCTGACCACTACACCACCGCGGTGCCCCAGATGTACGTCACAATACTATAATAGTGTCACGCTGACCACTACACTGTGGTGCCCCAGATGTACGTCACAATACTGTAATAGTGTCACGCTGACCACTACACCACCGCGGTGCCCCAGATGTACGTCACAATACTGTAATAGTGTCACGCTGACCACTACAACACCACGGTGCCCCAGATGTATGTCACAACACTGTAATAGTGTCACACTGAACCACTACACCACCGTGGTGCCCCAGATTGTAACAGAGTCACACCAGCCACTACACCACCGTGGTGCCCCAGATGTACGTCACAATACTGTAATAGTGTCACGCTGACCACTACACCACCGTGTTACCCCAGATTGTAACAGTGTCACACTAGCCACTACATCACCGTGATGCCCCAGATGTACGTCACAATACAGTAATAGTGTCACGCTGACAACTACACCACTGTGGTGCCCCAGATGTACGTCACAATACTGTAATAGTGTCACGCTGACCACTACACCACCGCGGTGCCCCAGATGTACGTCACAATACTGTAATAGTGTCACGCTGACAGCGAAACAACCGTGGTGCCCCAGTTGTCCGTCACAATACTGTAATAGTGTCACGCTGACCACTACAACACCGCGGTGCCCCAGATGTATGTCACAACACTGTAATAGTGTCACGCTGAACCACTACACCACCGTGGTGCCCCAGATTGTAACAGAGTCACACCAGCCACTACACCACCGTGGTGCCCCAGATGTATGTCACAATACTGTAATAGTGTCACACTGACCACTACACTACCGTGCTGCCCCAGATGTACGTCACAATACTGTAATAGTGTCACATTGACCACTTCTCCACCGTGGTGCCCCAGATGTACGTCACAATACAATAATAGTGTCATGCTGACAGCGAAACAACCGTGGTGCCCCAGATGTACGTCACAATACTGTAATAGTGTCACGCTGACAGCGAAACAACCGTGGTGCCCCAGGTGTACGTCACAGTACTGTAATAGTGTCACGCTGACAGCGAAACAACCGTGGTGCCCCAGGTGTCCGTCACAATACTGTAATAGTGTCATGCTGACAGCGAAACAACCGTGGTGCCCCAGATGTACGTCACAATACTGTAATAGTGTCATGCCAACCGCTACACCACCGTGGTACCTCAGGTGTACTTCACAATACTGTAATAGTGTCACACTGACCACTACACCACCGTGCTACCCCAGATGTACGTCATAATACTGTAATAGTGTCACGCTGACCACTACCCCACCGTGGTGCCCCAGATTGTAACAGTGTCACACTAGCCACTACACCACCGTGGTGCCCCAGATGTACGTCACAATACTGTAATAGTGTCACGCTGACCAAAACCCACCGTGGTGCCCCAGATTGTAACAGTGTCACACTAGCCACTACACCACCGTGATGCCCCAGATGTACGTCACAATACTGTAATAGTGTCACACTGACCACTACACCACCGTGGTGCCCCAGATGTACATCACAATACTGTAATAGTGTCACACTGACCACTACACCACTGTGGTGCCCCAGATGTATGTCACAATACTGTAATAGTGTCACACTGACCACTACACCACCGTGCTGCCCCAGATGTACGTCACAATACTGTAATAGTGTCACATTGACCACTACACCACCGTGGTGCCCCAGATGTACGTCACAATACAATAATAGTGTCATGCTGACAGCGAAACAACCGTGGTGCCCCAGATGTACGTCACAATACTGTAATACTGTCACGCTGACAGCGAAACAACCGTGGTGCCCCAGGTGTATGTCACAGTACTGTAATAGTGTCACGCTGACAGCGAAACAACCGTGGTGCCCCAGGTGTCCGTCACAATACTGTAATAGTGTCATGCTGACAGCGAAACAACCGTGGTGCCCCAGATGTACGTCACAATACTGTAATAGTGTCATGCCAACCGCTACACCACCGTGGTGCCTCAGGTGTACTTCACAATACTGTAATAGTGTCACACTGACCACTACACCACCGTGCTACCCCAGATGTACGTCACAATACTGTAATAGTGTCACGCTGACCACTACCCCACCGTGGTGCCCCAGATTGTAACAGTGTCACACTAGCCACTACACCACCGTGGTGCCCCAGATGTACGTCACAATACTGTAATAGTGTCACGCTGACCAAAACCCCACCGTGGTGCCCCAGACTGTAACAGTGTCACACTAGCCACTACACCACCGTGATGCCCCAGATGTACGACACAATACTGTAATAGTGTCACACTGACCACTACACCACGGTGGTGCCCCAGATGTAGGCCACAATACTGTAATAGTCTCAAGCTGACCACTACAACACCGCGGTGCCCCAGATGTACGTCACAATACTGTAATAGTGTCACGCTGACAGCGAAACAACCGTGGTGCCCCAGGTGTCCGTCACAATACTGTAATAGTGTCACGCTGACCACTACAAAACTGCGGTGCCCCAGATTGTAACAGTGTCACACTAGCCACTACACCACCGTGGTGCCCCAGATTGTAACAGTGTCACACTGACCACTACATCCTCGTGGTGCCCTAGATGTACGTCACAATACTGTAATAGTGTCACGCTGACCACTACACCACTGTGGTGCCCCAGATGTACGTCACAATACTGTAATAGTGTCACGCTGACCACTACACCACCGCGGTGCCCCAGATGTACGTCATAATACTATAATAGTGTCACGCTGACCACTACACTGTGGTGCCCCAGATGTACGTCACAATACTGTAATAGTGTCACGCTGACCACTACACCACCGCGGTGCCCCAGATGTATGTCACAATACTGTAATAGTGTCACGCTGACCACTACAACACCACGGTGCCCCAGATGTATGTCACAACACTGTAATAGTGTCACGCTGAACCACTACACCACCGTGGTGCCCCAGATTGTAACAGAGTCACACCAGCCACTACACCACCGTGGTGCCTCAGGTGTACTTCACAATACTGTAATAGTGTCACACTGACCACTACACCACCGTGCTACCCCAGATGTACGTCACAATACTGTAATAGTGTCACGCTGACCACTACCCCACCGTGGTGCCCCAGATTGTAACAGTGTCACACTAGCCACTACACCACCGTGGTGCCCCAGATGTACGTCACAATACTGTAATAGTGTCACGCTGACCAAAACCCCACCGTGGTGCCCCAGATTGTAACAGTGTCACACTAGCCACTACACCACCGTGATGCCCCAGATGTACGTCACAATACTGTAATAGTGTCACACTGACCACTACACCACCGTGGTGCCCCAGATGTACGTCACAATACTGTAATAGTGTCACGCTGACCACTACACCACTGTGGTGCCCCAGATGTACGTCACAATACTGTAATAGTGTCACGCTGACAGCGAAACAACCGTGGTGCCCCAGGTGTCCGTCACAATACTGTAATAGTGTCACGCTGACCACTACAAAACTGCGGTGCCCCAGATTGTAACAGTGTCACACTAGCCACTACACCACCGTGGTGCCCCAGATTGTAACAGTGTCACACTGACCACTACATCCTCGTGGTGCCCTAGATGTACGTCACAATACTGTAATAGTGTCACGCTGACCACTACACCACTGTGGTGCCCCAGATGTACGTCACAATACTGTAATAGTGTCACGCTGACCACTACACCACCGCGGTGCCCCAGATGTACGTCATAATACTATAATAGTGTCACGCTGACCACTACACTGTGGTGCCCCAGATGTACGTCACAATACTGTAATAGTGTCACGCTGACCACTACACCACCGCGGTGCCCCAGATGTATGTCACAATACTGTAATAGTGTCACGCTGACCACTACAACACCACGGTGCCCCAGATGTATGTCACAACACTGTAATAGTGTCACGCTGAACCACTACACCACCGTGGTGCCCCAGATTGTAACAGAGTCACACCAGCCACTACACCACCGTGGTGCCTCAGGTGTACTTCACAATACTGTAATAGTGTCACACTGACCACTACACCACCGTGCTACCCCAGATGTACGTCACAATACTGTAATAGTGTCACGCTGACCACTACCCCACCGTGGTGCCCCAGATTGTAACAGTGTCACACTAGCCACTACACCACCGTGGTGCCCCAGATGTACGTCACAATACTGTAATAGTGTCACGCTGACCAAAACCCCACCGTGGTGCCCCAGATTGTAACAGTGTCACACTAGCCACTACACCACCGTGATGCCCCAGATGTACGTCACAATACTGTAATAGTGTCACACTGACCACTACACCACCGTGGTGCCCCAGATGTACGTCACAATACTGTAATAGTGTCACGCTGACCACTACACCACTGTGGTGCCCCAGATGTACGTCACAATACTGTAATAGTGTCACGCTGACCACTACACCACCGTGGTGCCCCAGATGTATATCACAATACTGTAATAGTGTCACGCTGACCACTACACCACCGTGGTGCCCCAGATGTACGTCACAATACTGTAATAGTGTCACGCTGACCACTACACCACCGTGGTGCCCCAGATGTACGTCACAATACTGTAATAGTGTCATGCTGACAGCGAAACAACCGTGGTGCCCCAGATGTACGTCACAATACTGTAATAGTGTCATGCTGACAGCGAAACAACCGTGGTGCCCCAGATGTACGTCACAATACTGTAATAGTGTCACACTGACCACTACACCACCGTGGTGCCCCAGATTGTAACAGTGTCACACTAGCCACTACACCACCGTGGTGCCCCAGTTGTACGTCACAATACTGTAATAGTGTCACGCTGACCACTACACCACCATGGTGCCCCAGATGTATGTCACAATACTGTAATAGTGTCACACTGACCACTACACCACCGTGTTGCCCCAGATTGTAACAGTGTCACACTAGCCACTACACCACCGTGATGCCCCAGATGTACGTCACAATACAGTAATAATGTCACACTGACCACTACACCCTCGTGGTGCCCTAGATGTACGTCACAATACTGTAATAGTGTCACATTGACCACTACACCACCGTGGTGCCCCAGATGTACGTCACAGTACTGTAATAGTGTCACGCTGACAGCAAAACAACCGTGGTGCCCCAGGTGTCCGTCACAATACTGTAATAGTGTCATGCTGACAGCGAAACAACCGTGGTGCCCCAGATGTACGTCACAATACTGTAATCGTGTCATACTGACCACTACACCACCGTGGTGCCCCAGATTGTAACAGTGTCACACTAGCCACTACACCGCCGTGTTGCCCCAGATGTATGTCACAATACTGTAATAGTGTCACACTGACCACTACCCCACCGTTGTGCCCCAGATTGTAACAGTGTCACACTAGCCACTACACCACTGTGATGCCCCAGATGTACGTCACAATACAGTAATAGTGTCACACTGACCACTACACCACCGTGGTGCCCCAGATGTACGTCACAATGCTGTAATAGTGTCACGCTGACCACTACACCACTGTTGTGCCCCAGATGTACGTCACAATACTGTAATAGTGTCACGCTGACCACTACACCACCATGGTGCCCCAGATGTATGTCACAATACTGTCATATTGTCACAGCGACCACTACACCACCATGGTGCCCCAGATGTATGTCACAATACTGTAATAGTGTCACGCTGACCACTACACCACCATGTTGCCCCAGATTGTAACAGTGTCACACTAGCCACTACACCACCGTGATGCCCCAGATGTACGTCACAATACAGTAATAATGTCACACTGACCACTACACCCTCGTGGTGCCCTAGATGTACGTCACAATACTGTAATAGTGTCACATTGACCACTACACCACCGTGGTGCCCCAGATGTACGTCACAGTACTGTAATAGTGTCACGCTGACAGCAAAACAACCGTGGTGCCCCAGGTGTCCGTCACAATACTGTAATAGTGTCATGCTGACAGCGAAACAACCGTGGTGCCCCAGATGTACGTCACAATACTGTAATCGTGTCATACTGACCACTACACCACCGTGGTGCCCCAGATTGTAACAGTGTCACACTAGCCACTACACCGCCGTGTTGCCCCAGATGTATGTCACAATACTGTAATAGTGTCACACTGACCACTACCCCACCGTTGTGCCCCAGATTGTAACAGTGTCACACTAGCCACTACACCACTGTGATGCCCCAGATGTACGTCACAATACAGTAATAGTGTCACACTGACCACTACACCACCGTGGTGCCCCAGATGTACGTCACAATGCTGTAATAGTGTCACGCTGACCACTACACCACTGTTGTGCCCCAGATGTACGTCACAATACTGTAATAGTGTCACGCTGACCACTACACCACCATGGTGCCCCAGATGTATGTCACAATACTGTCATATTGTCACAGCGACCACTACACCACCATGGTGCCCCAGATGTATGTCACAATACTGTAATAGTGTCACGCTGACCACTACACCACCATGTTGCCCCAGATTGTAACAGTGTCACACTAGCCACTACACCACCGTGATGCCCCAGATGTACTT
The DNA here is from genome assembly GCF_030144855.1 of Hypanus sabinus. Taxonomy (NCBI): domain Eukaryota; kingdom Metazoa; phylum Chordata; class Chondrichthyes; order Myliobatiformes; family Dasyatidae; genus Hypanus; species Hypanus sabinus. The sequence goes on from NC_082711.1 coordinate 13,631,238, forward strand.
CACAGTACTGTAATAGTGTCACGCTGAACACTACACCACTGTGGTGCCCCAGATTGTAACAGTGTCACACTAGCCACTACACCACCTTGATGCCCCAGATGTAAGTCAGAATACTGTAGTAGTGTCACTCTAACCACTAAACCACCGTGGTGCCCCAGATGTCCATCACAATACTGTAATAGTGTCACGCTGACCACTACACCACCGCGGTGCCCCAGATTGTAATAGTGTCACGCTAACCACTACATCACCATGGTGCCCCAGATGTACGTCACAATACCGTAATAGTGTCACATTAACCACTACACCACCGTGGTGCCCCAGATGTACATCACAATACTGTAGTAGTGTCACATTGATCACTACACCACTGTGGTGCCCCCGATGTACGTCACAATACTGTAATAGTGTCACACTAACCACTACACCACTGTGGTGCCCCAGATGTACGTCACAATACTATAGTAGTGTCACATTGATCACTACACCACCGTGGTGCCCCAGATGTACGTCACAATACTGTAATAGTGTCACACTAACCACTACACCGCCGTGGTGCCCCAGATGTACGTCACAATACCGTAATAGTGTCACATTAACCACTACACCACCGTGGTGCCCCAGATGTACATCACAATACTGTAGTAGTGTCACATTGATCACTACACCACTGTGGTGCCCCCGATGTACGTCACAATACTGTAATAGTGTCACACTAACCACTACACCACTGTGGTGCCCCAGATGTACGTCACAATACTATAGTAGTGTCACATTGATCACTACACCACCGTGGTGCCCCAGATGTACGTCACAATACTGTAATAGTGTCACACTAACCACTACACCGCCGTGGTGCCCCAGATGTACGTCACAATACTGTAGTAGTGTCACGCTGACCACTACACCACCGTGGTACCCCAGATTGTAACAGTGTCACGCTGACAGCTAAACAACCGTGGTGCCCCAGATGTACGTCACAATACTGTAATAGTGTCACGCTGAACACTACACCACCATGGTGCCACAGATGTACGTCACAATACTCTAATAGTCTCAAGCTGACCACTACACCACAGTGGTGCCCCAGATGTCCGTCACAATACTGTAATAGTGTCACGCTGACCACTACAACACCGTGGTGCCCCAGATGTACGTCACAATACTGTAATAGTGTCATGCCAACCGCTACACCACCGTGGTGCCTCAGGTGTACTTCACAATACTGTAGTAGTGTCACACTGACCACTACACCACCGTGGTACCCCAGATTGTAACAGTGTCACGCTGACAGCTAAACAACCGTGGTGCCCCAGATGTACGTCACAATACTATAGTAGTGTCACGCTGACCACTACCCCACCGTGGTGCCCCAGATGTACGTCTCAATACTGTAATAGTGTCACACTGACCACTACACCACCGTGGTGCCCCTGATGTACGTCACAATACTGTAATAGTCTCACGCTGACCACTACACCACAGTGGTGCCCCAGATGTAGGCCACAATACTGTAATAGTCTCAAGCTGACCACTACAACACCGCGGTGCCCCAGATGTACGTCACAATACTGTAATAGTCTCACGCTGAACACTACACCACCATGGTGCCACAGATGTACGTCACAATACTCTAATAGTCTCAAGCTGACCACTACACCACAGTGGTGCCCCAGATGTCCGTCACAATACTGTAATAGTGTCACGCTGACCACTACAACACCGTGGTGCCCCAGATGTACGTCACAATACTGTAATAGTGTCATGCCAACCGCTACACCACCGTGGTGCCTCAGGTGTACTTCACAATACTGTAGTAGTGTCACACTGACCACTACACCACCGTGGTACCCCAGATTGTAACAGTGTCACGCTGACAGCTAAACAACCGTGGTGCCCCAGATGTACGTCACAATACTATAGTAGTGTCACGCTGACCACTACCCCACCGTGGTGCCCCAGATGTACGTCTCAATACTGTAATAGTGTCACACTGACCACTACACCACCGTGGTGCCCCTGATGTACGTCACAATACTGTAATAGTCTCACGCTGACCACTACACCACAGTGGTGCCCCAGATGTAGGCCACAATACTGTAATAGTCTCAAGCTGACCACTACAACACCGCGGTGCCCCAGATGTACGTCACAATACTGTAATAGTCTCACGCTGACAGCGAAACAACCGTGGTGCCCCAGATGTAGGCCACAATACTGTAATAGTGTCATGCCAACCGCTACACCACCGTGGTGCCTCAGGTGTACTTCACAATACTGTAGTAGTGTCACGCTGACCACTACACCACCGTGGTACCCCAGATTGTAACAGTGTCACGCTGACAGCTAAACAACCGTGGTGCCCCAGATGTACGTCACAATACTGTAATAGTCTCACGCTGACCACTACACCACAGTGGTGCCCCAGATGTAGGCCACAATACTGTAATAGTCTCAAGCTGACCACTACAACACCGCGGTGCCCCAGATGTACGTCACAATACTGTAATAGTGTCACGCTGACCACTACACCACCGTGGTGCCCCAGATGTACGTCACAATACTGTAATAGTGTCACGCTGACCACTACACCACCGTGGTGCCCCAGATGTAGGCCACAATACAGAAACAGACCATTCAGCCTCACAGTCCCACCTCAGAAACAAGCGAAACTCTGCAGACGCTGCTAATCCAAGAGACACACAGAAATTGCTGGAGGGATTCAGCAGGCCGGGCAGCATCCATGGAAAAGGGTTCTCTGCCTGACCTGGAGGAAACCCATGTGATCCCAGGTTGCTGGTACCATAAAGCATTGTGAACCACTACGCTATCATGTCACCAGTGAGGGAGTTGGCTACGAGTTATGGCCGACCTCACAGTAAAGAGTTTATTAATTAGCGACCAGAGACTTACAAAGCAGAAGGAACATTCGAACCAGGAGCAGGAGTCGGCCATCTATCCCATCACGCCGTCTCTGCTATTCAGAAGATCATGGCTGATCTCAGCTCCACTGACTTCCTTACCCCCTAAATCTCAGGTATATTTAATGAGGTAGCTTCCTGGGCAGAGAATTCCACAGATTCACTTCCCTCTGGGAAGTACATATTCACAAAAGCCATGATCATGAACTGCAGCATCTTCTGCTGGGGAGAGCAGGATATTCCCCCCCCCGCCCCCCCCCCAGGAAAGGCAGTGGGGCGAGGGTTGTTACCACCAAAAATCAGTCCTGGAAGCTTGCAGCAGCAAGGTCACCGGGCCTAACAGAAAGGGAAATTATCTAATTGTCTCCATTCTGGCCAGCAATGAAGGGCAATTCTCAAAAGCAACCAGAGATGAGCAATTCAAAGCTGGGACGGCCTGTGAAGCCCACATTCCTTGAATTAATATAAAAATAAGTCGTGTCGTCACTGCATTTGGCTGTATATAATTGCTCCTCACTCTGACCACCACATCCTTTCGTCTGGGGAAAGAATTCTAACCTCTCACATCTAAACTATTAGACCATTTGTAGAATTCGGCCATTCAGCCCATCAAGTCTGCTCCACTATTTGGCTGAGAGATTATTCCTCTTAACCCCCCTGATGCACCATCAATAACTCTCTGAGACGTGAAGGTGAGATATTGGCTTGTATTGACTGGAAGAAGGAACAAACAGTGGTTGACCACCATACTACATCCTGGAGACTGAGGGCAGGGCTCAGGCCTCAATCGCCTTTATACGGGGGTCTGTGGGAGGAGCCACAGAACAGTCAGCAGGGGGCGTGTCCAGACAGGTAGACATAGTTTACCACATTCACCCCCACCCCTACTACATCCTGGAGAATGAGGCAGAGGATCAGACCTCGATCGCCTTTATACGGGGGTCTGTGGGAGGAGCCACAGGAGCAGTCAGCGGGGGGCGTGTCCAGACAGGTAGACATAGTTTACCACATTCACCCCCCATCTTCTGCCTTCGTCCAGTAACCTTCGATGTCTTTACTAACTGGGATCATACCTCCACTTGCAATGTACTCAATGACTTGGCCTCCAAAGTCACCTGTAGCAATGAATTTCAGATTCACCACCCTCCATTGAAAAAATTTCCTCCTCATCTCTGTTCTGAAGGGAAGGCCTTGCATTCTGAGGCTGTGCCCTCTGGTAAAATAGTAAATTGTATCCAGACGCACTTGATTCATCATCTGAAGGGAGATGGTGGAAGCTGATATGGTAGCAATGTGGGGTAAGAGCCACGTAGACAAGAACAAGCAGGCAATGGAGAGATGCAGGCAGCCAGATGTGACTAGTTGAAATTGGCATCATGGTCGGCACCAATACCGTGGGCTGAATGGCCTGTTCCTGTGCTGTACTGTGCTATGTTCGATCTCAGCTGCATTTTTATAAGCTTTTATTGAAACCATAACCACAGAAAGATGAGAAGAGACCTTTAACACACACCCACCCCACCCTCAAGGCCATTTTGTCCCTCAGCTCTAGCACGGAGGCCTGTGGTTTTCTTTGACTGGGTGGCACACCTACTGACCAGCTGGCAGTGCTGGGGAAACCAGACAGGCCAACATACTCGAGCTGAGGGCCCAGCCTTTGTTAAAAATGTCATTGAAACAGCAAACATAATGTTAAAATAACAAACACTCTCCTTGTGTTTATTAAACACATACTAGTGATCAAAGAGCAAACAGAAGATAGATGCAGAAAAATAATTTGGCCGAGGGCCCAGAGATTGTGCTGCTGCCTCAGTGCTCCCGCATCCCGGGTTCGATCCTCCCCGACACCGAGGGCATCTCCCCCCCTCCCACCCCTGGTCGCTCTGGTTTCCACCGACATCCCAAAGACAGGCAGGTTGGTGGGGTAAGTGGCCGTTGTAAATTGCCGCAACACATACAAAATGCTGGAGGAACTCAGCAGGCCAGGCATCATCTATGGAAAAGAGTACAGTCGACGTTTCAGGCTGAGACCCTTCAACACGATTTTTTTTCCACTCCAGTCCTGCCGAAGGGTCTCAGCCCAAAATATCGACTTTTCCACAGATGCTGCCTGGCCTGCTGAGTTCCTCCAGCATTTTGTGTGTGTTGCTTGGATTTCCAGTATCTGAAGATTTTCTCTCGACTGTAGATTACCCCTGGTTTATAGGTGAGGCGTAGGATCCAGCAGGCAGCTGAGCTATCAGAATAAGGTTCATTATCACTGACATATGTGGTGAAATCTGTTGTCTTGTGGAGGTGGGGATAGAATTCGGCTGTGTTATAATTCAGAGTCTGAATAAGGTTTATTGATACTGTCACGCGTTGTGAAATCTGTTGGTTTGCGGCAGCAGCACAGTGCAAGACATGAAAAATTACATAATTAGAAAAGGGAATAAATAATCCAAAATACATTGTTCATGAGCTCATACGTAAGACAGAAAAAATTACTGTTACAGTAATAAATACATAGCATAAAAGAGGAACAGTTAGGAGAATTAGTGGGAGTATGGGGAGAACAGATCAGGGAAAGTTAGTGTGGGAATGGGATTAAGCAATCATTTGGGGGAACTCGGTGGGATAGACTCAGTGGGCTGAATGGCCCTTTTATTGTAAAGAAACAGGAAAGGGGAAGCACCAGAGCTCATTTTAGCTTCTAGATACAAAACTAAACTTTCTGTCTGTGGTGAGGATTTCCTGTCATGGGGGAGTCTAGGAGCAGAGGATGAAGGCACAGAACAGAGCAGAGATGAGGAGAAATTTCATTGCCACAAGCGGCTGTGGAGGCCAAGTCACTGGGTGCATTTGAAGTAGAGGTCGTCAGGTTCTTGATGGGTAAAGGTTTCAAAGGTCACAGTGAGAAGGCAATGAATGGGGTTGAGAGGGATAATAAATCAGCCATGATGGAATGGCGGAACAGACTCAATGGGCCGAATGGCCTAAATCTGCTCCTATATCTAATGGTCTATTTGAATCTTTAAAACCTTATCACTAGAGAGAGAGAACAACTTTAATTTATACCCTTTCTCAGCCCAAAAGAACACCATAAAGAGCCTCCCAACCTCCAGTCCTTAAAGGTTCCAGCCCGGAAGTATGCACAGAAACCTGTGTATGGAAAGATCCCACCAATAACAATGAGACCATGATGGGAGTTCTTTTTGCGTGGCGTTGGCAGGGGGCAGCATGGCGATGTAGATTCTACCCTCCTGCATGGCTCCAGAGACCTAACCTCTGCTGCTGTCTGTGTGGAGTTCACCCGTTCTCCCGGTGATCGTGTGGGTTTCCTCCAGGTGCTCCAGTTTCCTCCCACATCCCAAAGACGTGAGGGTCAATGGGTTAATTGCCCGCTGTAAATCTCCCCCTGGTATGTATGTAAGTGGTAGAATCTGGAAGAAGTTAAAAGAGATAGGATCATGCAGTATAGAAACAGGCCCTTTGGCCCATCTAGACCATGCTGACTGAGATACCCATCCAAGCTAAAACTTTCTAATCGTTCTTAGCCATGCACCTATCCAGCCTTCTTTTAAATGTCGCCCTGGTACCTGCTTCAGCCACTTCCTCTGGCAGCTCATTCCACGTAGACACCACTCACAGTGTAAAAAAAAACTTGCCTTTTAAGTTACTATTAAATCTCCCCTTGAACCCCTGTCCAGTTTTTGAATTCCCAAACGCTGTGTTGAAAAGAGAGAGTGCATTCACCCACAGAGTTGATGGTGAATGTGGGGAGAAATTATGGACTGCAAGTTGACAGATTCTTCAATCTTACATGTGTCCTGCTCCATCATAAAGAAATAGAGAAAATAATTTGTGGTAGATCTTGGGAGATCTCCCCAGTCTGTGTAGAACATTACCGCACACTACAGGCCTTTCAGCCTATGATGTTGTGCTGACCTTCTAACCTATTTTATGATCAATCTCACCCTTCTGACATCCATAGCCTCCATTTAACAACCATGAGCAACCTTCCTTAAGCCCCTCACCCCTGCTGGGGCAGTGACCACCGACAACAGCTCACCGCAGTCCTCTGTCCTGGGTCAGTCATTCAAGTTGTTCCACACTGTAGCTTCTAGGTGGAGATCCTTCCTCTCCCAGGCATGAGGTCTTTGGGGCTTCTGTTGGCATTTCTGTAGCTCAGGATTTTTATGGGATGGGGTTGCTGGTCCTCTGCCCAACCCTCCTCCTTTCACAGTCAGACCACGGTGGCATTATGTCTTATCTAAGAGTCTCTGAAATGTCCCTATTGTATCTTCCCCTGGCAGTGTGTTCCATGCACTTACCACTCTCTTGTGTAAACAAAGTTATCTCTGATATCCCTCCTAGACTTTCCTCCAATCATCTGAAAATCATGCCTCCTTATGTCAGCTATTTCCATCCTGGGAAAAAGTCTCTGGCTGTCCACAATACCTATGCCTCTTTATATCTTGTACACCTCTGCCGACTTCAATGCAAAGATACGCTCATCGTATCTTCATAAGGCACGCTCTCACCTCCTCAACAGTCCTATAAACTTGCATGGCAACTTTGAGGGAACAATGGATGTGGACCTCAAGGTCCCTCTGTTCCTCCACCCTGCTAAGAATTCTGTCTTCAAACTTGACCTTCCAAAGTGAATCGCTTCACACTTTTCCACGTTGAACTGCATCTGCCACCTCTCAGCCCGGCTCTGCACCCAGTCGATGGCCTGTGGCAGCCTATGACAACCTTCTGCACCGTCCACATCTCCACCAACCATTGTGTCATCTGCAAACTTACTAACCCACCCTTCCACTTGCTCATTCAAGTCATTTATCAGAGTCACAAAGAGCAGGGATCCCAGAACAGATCTCCATGCAACCCCACAGGTCTCTGACCTGCACTCCACCTATCGCTGTCCTCCTCCTTATAACGGCAAGCCAGTGCTGAACCCACAGAGCACAGTCGCATGGTCATTGTATTAACCCATCCGTGACCGTCACCTTCTCAATGTCCAGAGACAGACTGGGTACGGGGCAGGTGGACAAGGAGGGAAAACAGTGTGGTGGCTGTTGGGGCTCACGACGTTTGACATGACTGAGGGACAGGGTGGGGGGGGTGCGGAACAGGGGAAATATTCAAATGTGTTTCTATTGCAATGTTAAAATATTCGATTCCCCCTCACCTAATGCAGGGTTAAACGTGGCGTCGTAAGAGTATGTAGAACAAACAGGCATCATATGAAGTGACTCACTTTGGGAAGCAAACCAAAGAGCTTATTTATCTTTTCTCTTTTGTTTACACTCTTTCCATCCATCCCTGATTACTTTCCTCTTCCCTCACCCTCACCATCTCTTTCTTCCCCCGCAACCTCCTGTAAATAATGGTGCTCGACAGCTGTGTGCAGAAATGCTACAGTAAACCTCAGAGAGTTAATCAGCATGTTTGCAAGATGTCAGAACTGTCCGCCATTACCTTGTAAGTGCAAGTGAAATCCTCCTCTCTCTCGCTCTCTATCTCTCTATCTCTTCTCCCCACCCCACCTCCGAAACAATGTTTGTTGTAAAAAGCATGCCGAGAATATTTAATCCATTTCCTCTGTGTTTCTGGAAGAAATTAATACTCAACCTTCTGTCTTGCAAGGCAGAAACTGGGCAAAGACGGAGCAACGATCCCCCAACAAATATTGGCCTCTCAAAGTGATCTGGCCCTGGTTAGAATTCCAGGGACAATGTTTCTATCCGCATTTACTGAGGAATGCAATTTGCTCCAGCGGATGAGGGGAATATACGATAGATCCAGTAACACTCATGCCCAATGCTTAACTCCACCACTGCACTGTTTATCCAATATAACAATTATGTAAACTGCCCCTTGAACACTCAGTAATCAGAGGGCAATATTGGCTCACTGCTCTGTTTAGATTAATGATGTTTCTGCATCTCATTTAAGAAGTTGATTTACGCAAGGCTCTTGAGTTCTGAGCAAACTGCGGTGGTGCTCTGAACGGTCCAGGGCTTCCGGGAGGTCCCAGAGCTGTTGAAATGCAGTTGATCTTCTCAATCGGGGTGTGTCGGTGGGGGGGATGTAGCAAAATCTCACAGCCGTCCCTGTGGTCATCTCCAGGCAGTGGAAGCAGTGGGGAGGGTAAGGGGACAGTGTTGAATGGCAAAGTCAAAACTGAGTTGATTGTCATAACGTGTGCAAAGAGAATCTGACTCGCTGGGGCAACATTGGCACACAGTTCCAGATGAGCAGCATTCGCATTAACATAACTTCTACTCACACTTTACTGGAAAAAATACGATTAGTAAGAAAAATGAAGTCACTCTCAGTGCTAAGTGACCAGTACTGAGGTGGTGACTGCCAAGAACGCAATGGCTGCAGGCAACCTGCTGACGTAAGACTGCCTGACGGCGGCCTGGCACACTCGGTGGGGATCACTGACGATGGATGTTTCGGGATGGGTCTCGGACTGAAACATCAACTGTTCATTCCCCTCCACAGGAGCTCCCAGGCCTGCTGAGTTCCTCAGTGTGCGTTGCTCTGGAATTCCAGCATCAGCTGAATCTCTCGTGCTTACATTCAATAGTACATCTGAGTTTATGTGACAAGATGAAATTTACTCGCCTCGAACACAAGTGAGGTTTTCCTTGTGACTGCAGCCGTGTGCTGGGTTCAGGACAGCTCACCGGATAAGTTAGCACCCAGGCGTTTAGCGTGTTGCAGAATTTAGCTGTCACCATGGACAGCCTGCAGTCCCTCTACGTCCGATCATGCAGAGAGAACCTTGCCGTGTGTGTAGTGGTCACTTCCCTGTGGCCGGGAGTTGCCGTGTGTGTAGTGGTCACTTCCCAGTGACCGGGAGTTACCGTGTGTGTAGTGGTCACTTCCCAGTGGCCGGGAGTTGCCGTGTGTGTAGTGGTCAGTTCCCAGTGGCCGGGAGTTACCGTGTGTGTAGTGGTCACTTCCCAGTGGCCGGGAGTTACCGTGTGTGTAGTGGTCACTTCCCTGTGACCGGGAGTTACCCTGTGTGTAGTGGTCGGTTCCCTGTGACCGGGAGGTACCGTGTGTGTAGTGGTCGGTTCCCAGTGACCGGGAGTTACCGTGTGTGTAGTGGTCAGTTACCTGTGACCGGGAGGTACCGTGTGTGTAGTGGTCGGTTCCCTGTGACCGGGAGTTACCGTGTGTGTAGTGGTCGGTTCCCTGTGACCGGGAGGTACCGTGTGTGTAGTGGTCGGTTCCCTGTGACCGGGAGTTACCCTGTGTGTAGTGGTCGGTTCCCAGTGACCGGCAGTTACCGTGTGTGTAGTGGTCGGATCCCTGTGACCGGGAGGTACCGTGTGTGTAGTGGTCACTTCCCAGTGGCCGGGAGTTACCGTGTGTGTAGTGGTCACTTCCCTGTGGCCGGGAGTTGCCGTGTGTGTAGTGGTCACTTCCCAGTGACCAGGAGTTACCGTGTGTGAGTGACCAGGAGTTACCGTGTGTGTAGTGGTCACTTCCCAGTGGCAGGGAGTTGCCGTGTGTGTAGTGGTCACTTCCCAGTGACCGGGAGGTACCGTGTGTGTAGTGGTCACTTCCCAGTGGCCGGGAGTTGCCGTGTGTGTAGTGGTCACTTCCCAGTGACCGGGAGTTACCCTGTGTGTAGTGGTCAGTTACCTGTGACCGGGAGTTACCGTGTGTGTAGTGGTCGGTTCCCTGTGACCGGGAGGTACCGTGTGTGTAGTGGTCGGTTCCCTGTGACCGGGAGGTACCGTGTGTGTAGTGGTCGGTTCCCTGTGACCGGGAGTTACCGTGTGTGTAGTGGTCAGTTCCCTGTGACCGGGAGGTACCGTGTGTGTAGTGGTCAGTTCCCTGTGATCGGGAGGTACCGTGTGTGTAGTGGTCAGTTCCCTGTGATCGGGAGGTACCGTGTGTGTAGTGGTCAGTTCCCTGTGACCGTGAGTTACTGTGTGTGTAGTGGTCGGTTCCCAGTGACCGGGAATTACTGTGTGTGTAGTGGTCAGTTCCCTGTGACCGGGAGGTACCGTGTGTGTAGTGGTCAGTTCCCTGTGATCGGGAGGTACCGTGTGTGTAGTGGTCAGATCCCTGTGACCGGGAGTTACCGTGTGTGTAGTGGTCAGTTCCCAGTGACCAGGAGTTACCGTGTGTGTAGTGGTCGGTTCCCTGTGACCAGGAGTTACCGTGTGTGTAGTGGTCAGTTACCTGTGATCGGGAGTTACCGTGTGTGTAGTGGTCAGTTACCTGTGACCGGGAGGTACCGTGTGTGTAGTGGTCGGTTCCCTGTGACCGGGAGGTACCGTGTGTGTAGTGGTGAGTTCCCTGTGACCGGGAGTTACCGTGTGTGTAGTGGTCAGTTCCCTGTGACCGGGAGGTACCGTGTGTGTAGTGGTCAGTTCCCTGTGAACGGGAGGTACCGTGTGTGTAGTGGTCGGTTCCCAGTGACCGGGAGTTACCGTGTGTGTAGTGGTCAGTTCCCTGTAACCGGGAGTTACCCTGTGTGTAGTGGTCAGTTCCCTGTGAACGGGAGGTACCGTGTGTGTAGTGGTGAGTTCCCTGTGACCGGGAGTTACCGTGTGTGTAGTGGTCAGTTCCCTGTAACCGGGAGTTACCCTGTGTGTAGTGGTCAGTTCCCTGTGAACGGGAGGTACCGTGTGTGTAGTGGTCGGTTCCCCGCGACCGGGAGTTACCGTGTGTGTAGTGGTCGGTTCCCTGTGACCGGGAGGTACCGTGTGTGTAGTGGTCAGTTCCCTGTGACCGTGAGTTACCGTGTGTGTAGTGGTCAGTTACCTGTGACCGGGAGGTACCGTGTGTGTAGTGGTCAGTTACCTGTGACCGGGAGGTACCGTGTGTCTAGTGGTCGGTTCCCCGCGACCGGGAGTTACCGTGTGTGTAGTGGTCGGTTCCCAGTGACCGGGAGTTATCCTGTGTGTAGTGGTCAGTTACCTGTGACCGGGAGGTACCGTGTGTGTAGTGGTCGGTTCCCAGTGACCGGGAGTTACCGTGTGTGTAGTGGTCAGTTACCTGTGACCGTGAGTTACCGTGTGTGTAGTGGTCACTTCCCTGTGACCGTGAGTTACCGTGTGTGTAGTGGTCACTTCCCTGTGACCGGGAGGTACCGTGTGTGTAGTGGTCGGTTCCCCGCGACCGGGAGGTACCGTGTGTGTAGTGGTCGGTTCCCCGTGAACGGGAGGTACCGTGTGTGTAGTGGTCAGTTCCCAGTGACCGGGAGTTACCGTGTGTGTAGTGGTCGGTTCCCTGTGACCGGGAGTTACCGTGTGTGTAGTGGTCGGTTCCCTGTGACCGGGAGGTACCGTGTGTGTAGTGGTCGGTTCCCAGTGACTGGGAGGTACCGTGTGTGTAGTGGTCGGTTCCCCGTGACCGGGAGGTACCATGTGTGTAGTGGTCGGTTCCCCGTGATCGGGAGTTACCGTGTGTGTAGTGGTCGGTTCCCTGTGACCGGGAGTTACCGTGTGTGTAGTGGTCGGATCCCTGTGACCGGGAGTTACCGTGTGTGTAGTGGTCAGTTACCTGTGACCGGGAGGTACCGTGTGTGTAGTGGTCAGTTACCTGTGACCGGGAGGTACCGTGTGTCTAGTGGTCGGTTCCCCGCGACCGGGAGTTACCGTGTGTGTAGTGGTCGGTTCCCAGTGACCGGGAGTTACCGTGTGTGTAGTGGTCGGTTCCCTGTGACCGTGAGTTACAGTGTGTGTAGTGGTCGGTTCCCTGTGACCGGGAGTTATCCTGTGTGTAGTGGTCAGTTACCTGTGACCGGGAGTTACCGTGTGTGTAGTGGTCGGTTCCCTGTGACCGGGAGTTACCGTGTGTGTAGTGGTCACTTCCCTGTGACCGTGAGTTACAGTGTGTGTAGTGGTCGGTTCCCTGTGACCGGGAGTTATCCTGTGTGTAGTGGTCAGTTACCTGTGACCGGGAGTTACCGTGTGTGTAGTGGTCGGTTCCCTGTGACCGGGAGTTACCGTGTGTGTAGTGGTCAGTTACCTGTGACCGTGAGTTACCGTGTGTGTAGTGGTCACTTCCCTGTGACCGTGAGTTACCGTGTGTGTAGTGGTCACTTCCCTGTGACCGGGAGGTACCGTGTGTGTAGTGGTCGGTTCCCCGCGACCGGGAGGTACCGTGTGTGTAGTGGTCGGTTCCCCGTGAACGGGAGGTACCGTGTGTGTAGTGGTCAGTTCCCAGTGACCGGGAGTTACCGTGTGTGTAGTGGTCGGTTCCCTGTGACCGGGAGTTACCGTGTGTGTAGTGGTCGGTTCCCTGTGACCGGGAGGTACCGTGTGTGTAGTGGTCGGTTCCCAGTGACTGGGAGGTACCGTGTGTGTAGTGGTCGGTTCCCCGTGACCGGGAGGTACCATGTGTGTAGTGGTCGGTTCCCCGTGATCGGGAGTTACCGTGTGTGTAGTGGTCGGTTCCCTGTGACCGGGAGGTACCGTGTCTGTAGTGGTCGGTTCCCTGTGACCGGGAGGTACCGTGTGTGTAGTGGTCGGTTCCCAGTGACCGGGAGTTACCGTGTGTGTAGTGGTCAGTTCCCAGTGACCGGGAATTACCGTGTGTGTAGTGGTCAGTTCCCTGTGACCGGGAGGTACCGTGTGTGTAGTGGTCGGTTCCCTGTGACCGGGAGTTACCGTGTCTGTACTGGTCAGTTCCCTGTGACCGGGAGGTACCGTGTCTGTAGTGGTCAGTTCCCTGTGACCGGGAGGTTCCGTGTGTGTAGTGGTCGGTTCCCTGTGACCGGGAGGTACCGTGTCTGTAGTGGTCAGTTCCCTGTGACCGGGAGGTACCGTGTGTGTAGTGGTCGGTTCCCTGTGACCGGGAGTTACCGTGTGTGTAGTGGTCACTTCCCAGTGACCGGGAGTTACCGTGTGTGTAGTGGTCAGATCCCTGTGACCGGGAGTTACCGTGTGTGTAGTGGTCAGTTCCCTGTGACCGGGAGGTACCGTGTGTGTAGTGGTCAGTTACCTGTGACCGGGAGTTACCGTGTGTGTAGTGGTCAGTTACCTGTGATCGGGAGTTACCGTGTGTGTAGTGGTCAGTTACCTGTGACCGGGAGGTACCGTGTGTGTAGTGGTCAGTTACCTGTGATCGGGAGTTACCGTGTGTGTAGTGGTCAGTTCCCAGTGACCGGGAGGTACCGTGTGTGTAGTGGTTGGATCCCTGTGACCGGGAGTTACCGTGTGTGTAGTGGTCGGTTCCCTGTGACCGGGAGGTACCGTGTGTGTAGTGGTCGGTTCCCAGTGACCGGGAGTTACCGTGTGTGTAGTGGTCGGTTCCCTGTGACCGGGAGTTACCGTGTGTGTAGTGGTCGGTTCCCTGTGACCGGGAGTTACCGTGTGTGTAGTGGTCAGTTCCCTGTGACCGGGAGGTACCGTGTGTGTAGTGGTCAGTTACCTGTGACCGGGAGGTACCGTGTGTGTAGTGGTCAGTTCCCTGTGACCGGGAGGTACCGTGTGTGTAGTGGTCGGTTCCCTGTGACCGTGAGTTACCGTGTGTGTAGTGGTCAGTTCCTTGTGACCGGGAGGTACCGTGTGTGTAGTGGTCAGTTACCTGTGACCAGGAGTTACCGTGTGTGTAGTGGTCAGTTACCTGTGATCGGGAGTTACCGTGTGTGTAGTGGTCAGTTACCTGTGACCAGGAGTTACCGTGTGTGTAGTGGTCAGTTACCTGTGATCGGGAGTTACCGTGTGTGTAGTGGTCAGTTACCTGTGACCGGGAGGTACCGTGTGTGTAGTGGTCAGATCCCTGTGACCGGGAGTTACCGTGTGTGTAGTGGTCAGTTCCCTGTGACCGGGAGGTACCGTGTGTGTAGTGGTCAGTTACCTGTGACCAGGAGTTACCGTGTGTGTAGTGGTCAGTTACCTGTGATCGGGAGTTACCGTGTGTGTAGTGGTCAGTTACCTGTGACCGGGAGGTACCGTGTGTGTAGTGGTCGGATCCCTGTGACCGGGAGGTACCGTTTGTGTAGTGGTCGGTTCCCTGTGACCGGGAGTTACCGTGTGTGTAGTGGTCAGTTCCCTGTGACCGGGAGGTACCGTGTGTTTAGTGGTCGGATCCCTGTGACCGGGAGGTACCGTGTGTGTAGTGGTCGGTTCCCTGTGACCGGGAGTTACCGTGTGTGTAGTGGTCAGTTACCTGTGACCGTGAGTTACCGTGTGTGTAGTGGTCTGTTCCCTGTGACTGGGAGTTACCGTGTGTGTAGTGGTCACTTCCCTGTGACCGGGAGGTACCGTGTGTGTAGTGGTCTGTTCCCTGTGACTGGGAGTTACCGTGTGTGTAGTGGTCACTTCCCTGTGACCGTGAGTTACCCTGTGTCTAGTGGTCGGTTCCCTGTGACCGTGAGTTACCCTGTGTCTAGTGGTCGGTTCCCTGTGACCGTGAGTTACCGTGTGTAGTGGTCAGTTCCCTGTGACTGGGAGAGGCACTCACCACTGAGGCAGGGGCAGTGATCTACAACGAAGAACCTCGTTCTGCTGGGGCAGGTTGATGGAGCCACTAGGTGGCTTTAAGGAGTTTAGCACCTTATCTTCCTCGTTTAAAGCTGACAACAGATGTCGCAGTACAGGCCATTCGGTCCACAATGTTGATCTTTTAACCTACTCTAAGATCCATCAAACTCTTTCCCTCCTATGTGGCCCTTCAGTTTTCCATCATCATGTCCCTAGTGTATTACCTTCTGCCAGTATTCTGGCAGTTTGTTCGAGGCCTCTGCCATTCTCTGTGTAAAAATCTTACCCCTGACATTACTTCTGTAGCCCTCTCACTGGGCTTGTACGCAAACGTGGATTCTTAACTAACTCAGCTAACATCCTTGTGACTCCGCAGTCAGAAGACCACTTTTTATAAACAATATACTTTTGGGGTTGATAATGACCAGGGGTGCAACCAAACTGGAAAATTGGGATATTCTGATTAACGGAACCATGATTTGAGTGAATGCTGTGTAAGTATGGCTCGGACAGAATTACCCGTCACCAAGGAATGACTAATCATACACCAGGATAAAATGGCAAGGAACGTACATTTACCAATTTCAGATTTTCTGAAGTTATTAAGAGGGAGAAAAGAAAATAAAGAATAAAAGGGCCCACTGCAGTAGGACCAGTCTAAATGTGCACATGATGCTGGAGCTTGTACCTTCCAAAATCTGAGTATCACTGTTACTCACGGGGCTGAATTCTCATCACAAATCACCGATAGAGCATCCTATTTTGGACTCCTACGTCTCACAAAGCAGTCCTGTCAACTCGAATCTACGGGCGTCTTCCTGATCTTCTCCTCTCCGCCCCTCCTGCCAAAAAGGCCACGAAACTGACCACTGCCGCTCACTGATCTCTCTCTATCCAGCTCTCTCTGGAGCCTTCTCCCAATCCGACCATCCTGATTGGCTGACACAACAGTCCAAAGTTGAACAGCATAGCCCTTTTCTTTAGCCGAAACCAACACATCCTACCAGCGGGACACGCGGCTTTTATGGAAAACTACTAAAACGAAAGACCTCACAGCACGGCCGTAGAAATCTTAAACAGGGCATTACATTACCTCCCCACCGAAAATAGTCACGTCTTCATAACTTTGGAACTTATTAAACCATTCTTAATAACACAATTATTAATTCATGATTTTATTAGTAATTAATTTCATGATTGCAGGTCTCCCAAACTATTTGTAAATGACAGCAACGTATCTCACTCTTGGCATAGATGCAACTCTCCATTTCCCTGGTGCGTCACATGCCTGTCTGGTGGTTTCTTGACTCTCTGAGATTTGTATTATCTCATCCTCAACCTCTGCAGGCTCAGGCACTCTTTGGGACCTTTCCTGTCCACTCAGGTCCCCATTGCCTGACTGAGCTTTGGAGCCCACTGCCCCTTGCTGTCTAGCATCTCATCTGCCTGTCCGCTGCTAGTCCTCCCCCACTACATCTGAGTCAGGGTTGGGAGATTCAGGAGTCTTTTCAACAAGGGAGTTTGCATAAGGTAATGTATACCACACCCCCACTTCCTCATCCTCTGAGTCCGAACAGCATTCAGTGGTTGGGTCCTTTTCAGGTCTTCCAGCTGACTGCCTTGCCGTTCTCCTTCTGCGCAGAGTTCTCCCACTAGGTGTAGGTTCCACGTCAGGCTTTGGGTCAACATGTATCTAGGGGTAAAAGGTGATTCCGATGGAGAATTTTGACAGGGCCATTCCCATCTTCCGGTTTCACCCAAAAAATTGGCACATTGCCTTAACACCAGAGAAAGGAACACCCTTCCACTCTCCGTCCATTGCCAGCACCTCATGCAAACATTGTGACACTGCATCTGCATCAATGTTCCAGCTCCCCAGCTGATATTCCAGGCCGAAACCATTAGCAGACAGTGGCATCCAATGAGGTCAGGATATTGTTGTCAGGCCTCACTTCGAACCTGGCACCATATAGACACTTAGCTTCTCCACCATCCACTTCAATGCAGAAACTCCAATTTGTGCATAGGGTAGTTTTGTTTCAGAGGGGGACAGATCTCAACCCTGTGCCCTGATCCTGATATAGAACACCACCTAAGCCTTCACAGCTGACATTGGTATGCAGTACATAAGGCAACTGGGGGTTTGCAAAGGCCAACACAGGTGCTTTAGTCAACAACTCTTTCAGCAGCTGGAAGACCTTTTCACATTTGTATTCTCGGCCAGCTGGATGACTCTCTAGATTGAAAATGTAGGCAAAAAGTTTCTCTCCTTTCTCCACTGGGCACTCTGTCATGCCAAAACTATTTTCTCGCGCTTGCATGCAGCCCACAGATGTGACAAAGGGGTTTTCTGCCACCGCCTCAGCAGCCAGACCTCTTAGACTCTCTACCAGTCGCTGTTTTTTCATATTATCTGAGAACTACCACTCATCCAGTAACTGAGATGTCTGCTCTGCCCAAGTCTCATATTCTTCCTCCCCATCAGCGGTGGGCTTGATCCCAGAGAATATTCTCAGCCTAAAATAACTTTGGTTCTCCACTGGTGCTCTTTCAGTGGTGTAATAGCTGAAGCCAGCTCAGAGTTTCCTTCAACCTCTGAAGTACCCATCAGATCTCTTACATCAGATAGCTTTTCCCCCTCACTTCACAGAAACAAGAACAACTTGTTCTTAAAGTCTTCACCATCAACCACATGCCCCCTTCTCTAAAGATTTTACACTTCTCTACTTACCTCAGTCCAATATTGTCATTGGCATCCTGGGAAATAAAGGCAACGTGGCTGTCTACTCTGTCTAGGCCTCTCATAAACTTGCACTTCTATCAAGTCAACACTCATCGTCCTTCACTCCAAAGAACAACACCCAATCTCCCTCAACCTTTCCTCATAAAGGTGGAGAAAATGCTAGAGCCGGTTATCAAAGATGTGATAACAGCACATTTGGAAAGAGGTGAAATCATTGGACAAAGTCAGCATGGATTTGTGAAAGGAAAATCATGTTTGACGAACCTTATAGAATTTTTTGAAGATGTAACTAGTAGAGTGGATAGGGGAGAACCAGTGGATGTGGTATATTTGGATTTTCAAAAGGCTTTTGACAAGGTCCCACACAGGAGATTAGTGTGCAAACTTAAAGCACATGGTATTGGGGGTATGGTATTGATGTGGATAGAGAATTGGTTGGCAGACAGGAAGCAAGGAGTGGAAATAAACGGGACCTTTTCAGAATGGCAGGCAGTGACTAGTGGAGTACTGCAAGGCTCAGTGCTGGGACCCCAGTTGTTTACAATATTAATGATTTAGACGAGGGAATTAAATGCAGCATCTTCAAGTTTGCGGATGACTCAAAGCTGGGCGGCGGTGTTAGCTGTGAGGAGGATGCTAAGAGGATGCAGGGTGACTTGGATAGGTTAGGTGAGTGGGCAAATTCATGGCAGATGCAATTTAATGTGGATAAATGTGAGGTTATCCACTTTGGTTGCAAGAACAGGAAAACAGATATTATCTGAACGGTGGCCAATTAGGAAAAGGGGAGGTGCAAGAGACCTGGGTGTCATTGTACACCAGTCATTGAAGGTGGGCATGCAGGTACAGCAGGCAGTGAAAGAGGCAAATGGTATGTTGGCATTCATAGCAAGAGGATTTGAGTACAGGAGCAGGGAGGTCCTACTGCAGTTGTACAAGGCCTTGGTGAGACCGCACCTAGAATACTGTGTGTAGTTTTGGTCCCCTAATCTGAGGAAAGACATTCTTGCCATAGAGGGAGTACAGAGAAGGTTCACCAGATTGATTCCTGGGATGGCAGGACTTTCATATGAAGAAAGACTGGATTGACCAGGCTTATACTCGCTGGAATTTAGAAGATTGAGGGGGGATCTTATTGAAACGTATAAAATTCTAAAGTGATTGGACAGGCTAGATGCAGGAAGATTGTTTCCGATGTTGGGGAAGTCCAGAACGAGGGGTCACAGTTTAAGGATAAAGGGGAAGTCTTTTAGGACCGAAATGAGGGAAAACTTCTTCACACAGAGAGTGGTGAATCTGTGGAATTCTCTGCCACAGGAAACAGTTGAGGCCGGTTCATTGGCTATATTTAAGAGGAAGTTAGATATGGCCCTTGTGGCTAAAGGGATCAGGGGGTATGGAGAGAAAGCAGGTACAGGGTTCTGAGTTGGATGATCAGCCATGATCATACTGAATGGCGGTGCAGGCTTGAGTGGCCGAATGGCCTACTCCTACACCACCATGTTTCCATGTTTTTCTATAAGACATGCTCTCTAATCCAGGCAGCATCCTGGTAAATCTCTCCAAAACTTCCACATCTTTCCTGCAATGAGACGACCAAAACTGAACAGAATACCCAAAACTTAAGACCTCAACAAGTCAAGAATTAACTGAGATGATGTTGTTAACTTCAAAGCAAACTTATCCACATTTTAAAGCATCTACTTTAAGCAGAAAGTACAAATTAGCCCTGCAGTCTTCCTATGAGCTCCTACAGAGCAAAGTTCTTGGCGTTAGGATACAAGATAATCGCTAGCTATTTGCAGCTTCTTCAAAAATTCCGAAGTGTCTCAGTCACCTGAATTTACTGCTTTTCCTCTCCAAGCTTGTTGCTCGTCTGAACAGACCTTATTTAGTAAAATCGCAATTGTAACAGCTCAATTTTGAGGTGGTTGTCATTAAGGATGAGTCTCAGTTTGATTTACAAATATCAGATCTATCAGGATCGCAATAATAGTACACCATACAGCAATATCTATTCACATTGGATCTTTCCGCATGATAAATCAGCTTCAAGTGCATAGAAGTCAATGAATCAGACATTCTTTATAAATTAGATAAAAGTTGCTTTTTAATTGTTGTGAGCCAGAGGATTAATTCTTCCTCAATGCTCCCCATCTATCAGATCAGTCAACATTCAAAGTAAATTTATTATCTAAGTACATGTGTGTCACAATATACAAACCTGAGATTCATTTTCTTGCCAGAATCCACAACAAACACAAAGGAAAAAATAATAAAGAAGCAACTAATATCTAGAACATGAGATGAAGAGTCCTTGAAATTGAGTCCATAGGTTGTGGGAACACATCAGTGTTGGGGTGAGTGAAATTATCCCCCTGATAATTGTCCCTGAACCACGTGGTGTGGGTCCCGAGGCTCCTGCACAGCGAGGATCTGAGTCAGGCTGTCACAAGGATTAGAGTTACAGAGACAAATCGTTACACTGCATGGAGAGAGGCCCAACGTGCCAGTGCTGACCGTGAAGCTCTGGTTGAGGTTGATGGTGGAGGTTGCATCCTAGCTGCCGGCATGGGATGTAAGCTGGGGCAGTACAATATGGAGAGCAAGCTGCCTCCTCACTCCACGCGGCTGCTGAATCCGAAGGATCAGCACAGACTGATACAGTTTGGCACCAGCGATGTCGCAGGAGTTGCCGGTCAGTGTTGAACTCAACATAAAGCTGCTTTAGGAGCTCCAGCTCTTGATTTTCCCTCAGGGTTTACTCCCAAAGCCTTCCTCGTGAATAAGTGTATCCACAAGACAGCAGGGGTTTGAGATAAGGGTTTTCCTTCTCCCAGATGAGCTGCCAACTACAGTTGACGTGCCCCGTCTGCCTGAAGCGACTGATTGTAAGGTGCCAGTAACCTGCCTTCTCCCGTCAGTGGAAACTGTTCCACCAGGCCTGGTAGCGAAGCCACAATGCTGGCCAGGAGCTGGATCGCCAGAGACTATTTGAGGCACACGTCATTGGGAGCATCTAATAGGTAGTGGGAGCTTATCCCCATCTCCCACTTCCCCAACTATGACAATCTTAAGGAACCAATTGACCATGATGTCTACCGAGACGAGTCCCAATTTTCCTGTGTCCCTCTAAACCTTCCCTATCCATACTCATATTCTGAGTTATAGGGAAAGGTTGAGTAGTTAGGACTTTATTCACTGAAGCACAGGAGAATGAGGGGATGGAGGGGTGCAGAATGATGAGGGGTATAGATAGGGCAAATACATGCAGGGTTTTTCCTCTGAGGTTGGGTGAGACTAGAATCATAGGACATGGGTTAAGGCATTACTTGCTGGGGCATGGGACGCTGACAGCAGCTCGTCAGAATACTATAACCTGGGCCATTCTTTCAAGGGTTGCCCAGCCAGCCTCCTTTTGCACCCGGGCTTGGGGGTGTCTTTGGCGGTGTTCATGGGTTAAAGGTGAAAGGGGAGCTTTCTCACTCAGTGGGCGGTAAGAGTGTGGAATGAGCTGCCGGTGAAAGTGGTGGAGCTGTTAGCCTGTCTGCTGCTGTCCCTCCCTCCTGACGGTAGTGTGTCAGAGAGATTGTGCGATGGGTGGTGGGGATCCTCAACAATGCTACGGGCCCCGCGTAAAAAAACACTCCCGGTAAATATCACAAGTTGGGGGGGAGGGAGACACGGGTGTTTCTCACAGCAGTTTTTGCTACCCTCTGTAGGGTAATGAAGTGGATAATAGGGTAGTAGAGAAGGCCTTTGTGAGTCAAGGCGTTGAATAAACTCTGGTTGACCTGTATTTTGAGTGTTTGATTCCGGTTGCCTCATTCTAGGAAGGATGTGGAGGCTTTGGAGAGGGTGAATAAGAGGTTTAGTCAGGATGCCCCTGGATTAGAGGGCATTTGCTACAGGGAAAGGTTGGATAAATTTGGGTTATTATTTCTGGAACAGCAGAGACTGACGAGGGAACTGATAGAAGTTTATTTGTTTTGGTGATATGAGTAGACAGCTGGTATCTTTGTCCCTGGGTTGAAATATTTATTACCAGATGGCATTACATTTGGGTAAGAGGAAGGAATTCAAAAGGAGACGTGGGGGAAAAGTTTCTCACATCAGAGAATGAAGGTGCAGAATGAACTGCTGGGGCTGGTGATAGAAGCACATATAAAAGAGACAGTTAAAAGACTCTTGGACAGACGTAACACCGTAAGACCAGGAGATAGAAGAGCAGAATTAGGCCATTCAGCCCATTGCATCTGCTCCACTATTACATCATGGCTGATCCCGGATCCCACTCAACACCGCACACCTGCCCTCTTGTTTTGATGATCCTACCGATCAGGAAACTATCAATTTTCACTTTAAATATATCCACGAACTTGGCCTCCACTGCTGTCTGTGGCAGAGCATTCCACAGATTCACTACTCTCTAGCTAAAAAAATTCCTTTTTACCTCTGTTCTAAAGAGTCACCCCTCAATTTTGAGGCTGTGTCCTCCAATTCTGTGTTCCCCCACCATAGGAAGCATCCTCTCCATACCCACCCTATCTATCCCGTTCAACATTCGGTAGGTTTCAATGAGATCTCCCCGCATTTTTCCAAATTCCAGCCCAAAGCTGCCAAATGATCCTCATATGTTAACCCCTTCATTCCCAGAATTGCCCTTGTGAACCTCCTCTGGACTCTTTCCAATGACAATATATCCTATCTGAGAAATGAGGCCCATAACTGTTGGTAATACTCCAAGTGCAGCCTGACTACTGTCTTGTAAAGGCTCAGCATCATCTCCAGCTTATAATCTATTCCCCTTGGAAGAAATGCTAACATTGCATTTGGCTTCTTTACCACAGACTCAACCTGTGAATTAACCTTCTGGGAGTCTTGCACGAGGACTCCCAAGTCACTCTGCATCTCTGATGTTTGAAACTTCTTCCCATTTAGATAATAGTCCGCACTGTTGATTCCTTTTATCAAAATGTATTATCATACATTTCCCAAAACTGTTTTCCATCTGCCAATCGCATTGCTTCCTCAGCACTACCTACCCCTCCATCTACCTTTGTATCATCTGCAAACTTTGCCACAAAGCCATTGACTCCATTATCCAAATCACTGACAAACAATGTGAAATGTAGCGGTCCCAATTCTGAATCCCGAAAAAAACCACTAGTCACAGGCAGCCAGCCAGAAAAGGCCCCCTTTACTCCCACTTGCTGCCACCTGCCCATCAGCCATTCCTCTATCCATGTCAGTATCTTTCCTGTAATGCCATGAGATTTTATGTTAAGCAGCCTCACGTGTGGCACCTTATCAAACGTCTTTCTGAAAATCCAAGTAAATGACAGCCACTGCCTCTCCTTTGTCCACCCTGCTTGTTACTTCCTCGAAGAATTCTAACAGATTGGTCAAGCAAGATTTCCCTTTACAGAAACCATGCTGACTTTGACTTATTTTATTATTAATCTCCAAAACCTCATCCTTGATAATAGACGCCAACATTTTCCCAACCACTGAGTTCAGGCTAACTGGCCGATAATTTCCTTTCTTTTGTCTTCCTCCCTTCTTAAAGAGTGGAGGGACATTTGCAATCTTCCAGTCCTCTGGAACTATGCTAGAATCCGTGATTCTTGAAAGATCATGACCAATGCATCTGCCATCTCTTTCAGAACTCTGGGGTGTAGCCCATCTGGTCCAGGTGACTTAACCATCTTAAGACTGTTCAGTTTGCCTAGCAATTTTTCCTTTGTTATAGCAGTGGCACTCACACCTGCTCGCTGACACTCACAGACCTCTGGAACACTGCTAGTGTCTTCCACAGTGAAAACTGTTCATCCAGTGAAAAAGTTCATCCACCATTTCTTTGTTTCCCATTACCACCTCACCAGCATCATTTTCCAGTGGTCCAATATCAACTCTCACCTCCCTTTCATTCTTTATATAACTGAAAAAAACTTCTGGTGCCCTGCTTCATGTTATTGGCCAGTTTGCCCTCGTATTTCATCCTTTCCCTTCTCACAGCTTTTTTAGTTGCATTTTTTTTGGATTTTAAAAAACTTCCCAATCATGCAAGTTCCCACTCACTTCTGCTACATTATATGCCCTTTCTTTGGCTTTTATGCAGTCCTTAACTTCCCTTGTCAGCCACGGTTGCCTATCCCTGGCATTTGAGATCTTCTTCCTCTGTGGGAGATATCTATTCTGCGTCTTGTGAACTGTCACCAGAAATTTCAGCCACCTCTGCTCTGCCGTCATCCACCTGAACAAGCCCCTCTCTCTTGCCTCTGTAACTTCTCTTATTCCATTGCGATACTGATACATCTGACTTGTGCTTCACCATCTCAAATTGCGGTATAAATTCAATCATGTTATGATCACTGCCTCCTCAGTGTTCCTTTACATTAAGCTCCCTAATAAGATCTGAATAAGATAGCATTTCCCCAAGTAGGCTCAAGCACAAGCTGCTCTAAAATGCCATCTCATAGGAGTTCAACAAACTCCCTCTCTTGCGATCCGACACAAACCTGATTTTCCCCACCCTCTTGCATAAAGTCCCCCATTCCAGCTGTATTATTACTGTTATTACATGTCTTTTCCAGCTCCCTTTGCAAATCAACCCCACATCTTGGCTTCTACTTGGAGGCCTATGTATGATTCCCATGATGTTTTTTTTTGTATGTGCATAAACAGAGAATGGAGGGATGTGGGCATGTGTAGGTAGAAGGGATTAGTTGAGTTAAGTGTTTCAATCATTAGTAAGGGCGTCACGGTTAGCACAATGCTTTACAGCACCAGCGACCCCGGTTCAATTCCCACCGCCGTCTGAAAGGAGTTTTTATATTCTCCCTGTGATCACGTGGGCTTCCTCTGGGTGCTCCAGTTTACTCCCACGTTCCAAAGACATACCAGCTGATAGGTTGATTGATCTTTATAATTGTCCTGTGATTAGGCCAGGGTTAACTCGGGGATGGCTGGGCGGCTCAGCTCAGAGGGCCAGAATGGCCTATTCCACACTGTATTCCAATAAGTAAGTATTTTTAATTCATTCATTCATTCAACAAACCTCATTAGCTGAAGGACCTGTTCCTGTGCTGTGCTGCTGTCTGTCATATATTAAGAGAAAGCGGTGGAGATCAGGGGCACAAGAGAACCCGAGGACATGGCTGCCTGTGACCCATCATGCAGTCTGCTCTCGGTCAGGTTTCTGAAAGAAAACCGGAGGGCGATATGGACAGAAGGGTGAGCTTGGTTTTAGAGGTCAGCACGACAACGCGAGCTGAAGGGCTGGTACTGTGCAGTACTGCTCTGCGTTCTGTTTTCAGCTCTGTTATTATTTGTGTTTTTGCTCAGCACTGATCGTTTGTCAATCTTTCAGTCTAACGATAGACTAAGTCATCAGTCACCTTTACTGAAGCTCCTCTTGTGCTGAGCCACATGAGCCCAGGTGGTGGGGGAGGAAGCGAAGGGGTGAAATTGTCCTGGGGCTCTGAGGAGAAAGAAAGGCCTTTGTGTCTTTGTCGACGGGCTGAATGGCCTAATTCCTGCTCCTAAATCTATGGTTGGGAGCTGGTAAAGGTCTGATCAACATTACACCACAGGTTGTCCATAAGCCTGTCAACTATAACTTCTATCCTTAACAGGAGTATAGGAGCAAAATTAGGTGATGCAGCCTATTCGATCATGGTTGATTTTTATCAAACCCATTCTCCTGCCATCTCCCCATAATCCTTAATCCCTTTAGAATCAGGAACCCATCAATCTTTGCCTGGAATGTGCATCATGAATGTTAGCCACCCCTCCCCTCTGTGTACACTTCTCGCTACCTCAGTGAAGCAGTCAACATGGATAGAAAACTGGTTGGCAGATAGAAAGCAAAGGGTAGCAGTGAATGGGTGTTTCTCGGACTGGCTGGAGGTGACTAGTGGGGTACCACAGGGCTCTGTATTGGGACCACAGCTCTTTACGATTTATGTCAACGATTTAGAGGAGGGCATTGAAAACTATATCAGCAAGTTTGCTGACGATACTAAACTGGGTGGCAGTGTGACATGCGAAGAGGACGTTAGGAGAATACAGGGAGACTTGGATAGGCTGGGTGAGTGGGCAGATACTTGGCAGATGTCACTCAATGTGAATAAATGTGAAGTTATCCACTTTGGAAGCTGGAACAAGAGGGCAGAGTATTGTCTGAACGGTGTAGAGTTAGGTAAGGGAGAAATGCAAAGAGACCTAGGAGTCCTAGTTCACCAGTCAATGAAGGTGAATGAGCAAGTGCAACAGGCAGTGAAGAGGGCAAATGGAATGTTAGCCTTTGTTACAAGGGGAATTGAGTACAAGAGCAAGGATGTCCTTTTGCATTTGTACGGGGCCCTGGTGAGACCACACCTGGAATATTGTGTACAGTTTTGGTCTCCAGGTTTAAGGAAGGACATTCTGGCAATTGAGGAAGTGCAGCGTAGATTCACTAGGTTGATTCCTGGGATGGCAGGGCTGTCTTACGCAGAGAGATTGGAGAGATTGGGCTTGTACACGCTGGAATTGAGGAGATTGAGAGGGGATCTGATTGAAACGTTTAAGATAATTAAAGGATGTGATAGGATTGAGGCAGGAAATATGTTCCAGATGTTGGGAGAGTCCAGTACCAGAGGGCATGGATTGAGAATAAGAGGTCAGTTATTTAAAACAGAGTTGAGGAAGAGCTTCTTCTCCCAGAGAGTTGTGGAGGTGTGGAATGCACTGCCTCGGAAGACGGTGGAGGCCAATTCTCTGGATGCTTTCAAGAAGGAGCTAGATAGATATCTGATGGATAGGGGAATCAAGGGATATGGGGACAAGGCAGGGACTGGGTATTGATAGTGAATGATCAGCCATGATCTCAGAATGGCGGTGCAGACTCGAGGGGCCGAATGGTCTACTTCTGCACCTATTGTCTATTGTCTAACATAATCAAAGAACCCTCCCACCCCAGACACTCTCTCCTCTGCCCCTTTCTTCCCCATCGGGCAGAAGGTGCAAAACCCTGAAGGACTCGTTCTATCCCACTGTTATTAAACTATCAAATTGTTCCCTAGGATGATTTGTTGGACTCTTGACCTTACAATCTGCCTCATTATGATCTAGCACCCTATTGTTTCCCTGCACTGCACTCTCTCTGTAGCTGTTACACTTTATTCCGCATTCTGTTATTGTTTTACCTTGTTCTACCTCAATGCACAGTGTGATGATTTAATCTGTATGAACAGTAGGCTAGGCAAAGCTTTTCTCTGTATCTCCGTACGTGTGACAATTCTGATTCCAGTTCCAGTAATATGCCCAAGGACTTGGCCTCTACAGCCTTCGAATTCCACAGATCCACCAACCCCTAGCTGAAATAATTCCTCTTCAGCTCAGTTTTAAAGGGTTTTTCTTTTAGTTTGAGGCTGTGCCTTGGATTCTAGATTCTCATTTTATCAGTTTTTGCTGTCCTCCCATGGTGACTTGTATAGATCCTTTAACCACAAAGAATTTAAAACAAGCTTGGACTGGACCTTGTTTTAAAGCAGTTGTGATCAAATCCCTCCCTAACTTGTCTCCACCTTCTCTCTGGAACTCAGATATCTCTACCCTCTTCCAATTCTGCACTTTATCCTTCGCAGTTTCATCTCTCCACTATTAGCCTTCAGCTGCCAGGGCCTTAAACACAAACGATTCCCTTCCAAACCCCTCCCTCCTCTACCTAACCCTTTCATCTTCCAAGCCAGGGGGACACCTCCCAGACTTCACCCAGGTAATAGGATTCACTTACCATCTCGTTCCAGACTCATCACCGTCAGCCTATTTAACCCCGCTTCTCATCCACAGTCCTTGTTCGCTCATTGAACCAACTGGCCTCAACCAGCTGCTCCGTTTTCACTCTCCCTTCCTAAAGGTGACCTTGTTCCCTGGTGTATTTAGTTTCTATTCTCTCTAGTTTTGTGGCCCCTCGTGGCTCATTATTTTGTGGTCTATTATTGAAGTTATTGTTCACTGCAGAATCATCTCTGCTGCCCTGCTTTTGAGCCAAGCCTCCTCTACATTTCCTGACACTTAAGACCACCCTCAAACCAGATGCCCCACTTTTCTGCCCCCTTCACTAGCTTCTGTTGAAGTTTGTCTAATTCCATTCCGATGAGCTGCGCAAATTTATCTTGTTATTGGTCCAATGTAAACAGAATTTGATTTTCATTGAACACATCATTACTGCCTGAGTAACTCCCTAACCAAGCTCCAGTTCCGTGTTTCTGGGAATCCTATCAACATCAACTGGTCTAAAGGAGAGCAATTTTACTAAATAAGGGCCGGAGTTTCGATTTAGATTGACTGCAAGTTGCTAATGTTGGAAGTATCTCCATTTCACTCATTGAAGAACAAGCCAACTTAATGTAGGATTGACTTGGTTTTGTTTATTTCTCTGAGTGTATTTCCATCTTGTGTTAATGTTGTCATGGAGTCACGGACTTGAACAGCACAGAAGTAGGCCCTCCAGCCCAACTTGTCCATTTTGCCCATTTACGTGAATTCTAATTGCTTATATGAGGACCATGTTACATTAAGACTTTGTCCTCCACACCTCCTCCCTCACCACCATCCAGGGACCCAAACAGTCCTTTCAGGTGAGGCAGCCAGTCAGGTCATCTACTGAATCGCATATAGTCAGTGCAGCATCTTCTACATTGATCAGACCCGAAGTAGACTGGGGAAAATACCTCATCTCGCATCTTTGCTCCGTCCACCACAAACAGTGGGCTTTCCCTGTGGCCACCTCTTTTAACTCTACTTCCCATTCCAACATGTCAGCCCATGCCCTCCTCTACTGCCACAATGAGGCTACACTCAGGTTGGAGGAGCAATGTCTCATATTCCATCTGGGTAGCTTCCAACCGGACGGTGCAAACATTGAGTTTTCTAACTTCCACTAATTGCTTCCCCCTTCCCCTTCTCGCTTTTTCCATTCTCCATTCAGGTCTCCCTCTTCCCTCCCCCCCCCCATCTTTTCTCCTCCCCTGTCCATTGACTCCCTCTGGAGGCCCTCCTCCTTCCTTTTCTCCCATGGCCAACTCTCTTCTCCTGTCAGATTCATTCTTCTTCAGCCCTTTACCTCCTCTGCCTATCATCTCTCAATTCATCCCACCTCTCACCTTTGCCCTTAACTCAAGAGATAATGTGCTTTCAGACCTTTGCATCTTCTGCCTGATAGAAGAGGGGAAAAGAGAGAACGTTTGGGATGGGTAGGGTCTTTGATTATGCTGGTTACTTTACTGAGACAGGTGCTCTCACCTACCACCTGCCAGCTTGGACTCCTTCCTCGCCCCCGCACCTTTCTATTCTGGCTTCAACCACCTTCCTTTCCAATCCTGATGAAAGGTTTTGGTCCCCTCCATTGATGCTGCCTGACCTGTTGAGATCCTCCAGCATAGTCAGCATCTCAGAATCCTTTGAGTTTAGAAACTTCCGTCAGGTCTCCCCTCAGTTTCCTGGAGTAAAGAACCCAGATTTGTCCAGCTTCTCCTTACAGTTCATTCTCTCTAATCCAGTCAGCATTCTAGTGAACCTCTTTTGCATCCTCTCCAAAACATCCACAGGCTTCCTGTAACGAGCAACCAGAATTTATATCTGATTCCACCACCAGATATCAACCACGCCGTGTGAAAAGAATTCCCTCAGATCCTGTTTAAAACTCTGTCCTCTCACCTTAAACCTGAGGAGAAGCCTACCAGAGCTTGTCTGATGCCTTAGGTTCAATTATCTCCCTTTGAAGTTCTAGTCCTTTGGCAAACAAATCCCCAACTTTGGTGACACCATCATGACAACATTCTTTCAATGCCTCCTGTAAACATTGATATCATGGACAAGAAAGTTCACCGATGCCTACATTTACTCAGAAAACTAAAGAAATTCAGCACATCCCTGTTGACTCTTGCCACTTTTTGTCGATGCACCATAGAAAGCATTCTTTCTGGATGCATAATGGTTTGGTATGGCAGCTGTGCCTGTGACCGCAAGAAACTGCAGAGAGTTGTAGACACAGCTCAGCACATCATGGAAACCAGCCTCCCTCTGTGAACTATGTGCATACCTCTCGCTGCCTCAGTAAAACAGCCAGCAGCACAGAAGTCCCCATCTACCCCAGACATTCTCGCTTCTCCCCTCTCCCGTCAGGCAGAAGATGCAGCCTGAAAGCACAGACCACCAGCTTCAAGGGCGGCTTCCATCCCACAGTTATTAGACTCTCGAACAGATAAGACGGACCCTTGCCCTCACAATCTACCTAATTACGATCTTGTACTTTATCGTTCACCTGCACTGCACTTTATCCGTAGCTTTTACACTTTATTCTGCATTCTGATATTGCTTCATTTTGCTCCTCCTCAATGCACTGACGTGATGATTTGATCTGTATGAACCCTGTGCAAGCCAAGCTTTTCACTGTATCTCGGATGCACGGAACAATGGTGTATTAGAGTGGACAGCTAGAGGTTCCGTCAACTGCCCCACCTGCGGATGTGATCTTTTAGCCTACTGCAGTACTGACAGATTGCCACCCTGCCAAGACCATAGAAACATAGAAAATAGGTGCAGGAGTAGGCCATTCGGCCCTTCGAGCCCGCACCGCCATTCAGTATGATCATGGCTGATCTTCCAACTCAGAACCCTGTACCTGCTTTCTCTCCATACCCCCGATCCCTTTAGCCACAAGGGCCATATCTAACTTCCTCTTAAATATAGCCAATGAACCGGCCTCAACTGTTTCCTGTGGCAGAGAATTCCACAGATTCACCACTCTCTGTGTGAAGAAGTTTTCCCTCATCTCGATCCTAAAAGGCTTCCCCTTTATCCTTAAACTGTGACCCCTCGTTCTGGACTTTCCCAACATCGGAAACAATCTTCCTGCATCTAGCCTGTCCAATCCCTTTAGAATTTTATACGTTTCAATAAGATCCCCCCTCAGTCTTCTAAATTCCAGTGAATATAAGCCCAGTCTATCCAGTCTTTCTTCATATGAAAGTCCTGCCATCCCAGGAATCAATCTGGTGAACCTTCTCTGTACTCCCTCTATGGCAAGAAAGTCTTTCCTCAGATTAGGGGACCAAAACTACACACAATATTCCAGGTGCGGTCTCTCCAAGGCCTTGTACAACTGCAGTAGAACCTCCCTGATCCTGTACTCAAATCCTTTTGCTATGAATGCCAACATACCATTTGCCTCTTTCACCGCCTGCTGTACCTGCATGCCCACCTTCAATGACTGGTGTACAATGACATCCAGGTCTCGTTACATCCCCCCTTTTCCTAATCGGCCACCATTCAGATAATAATCTGTTTTCCTGTTCTTGCAACCAAAGTGGATAACCTCACATTTATCCACATTAAATTGCGTCTGCCATGAATTTGCCCACTCACCTAACCTATCCAAGTCACCCTGCATCCTCTTAGCATCCTCCTCACAGCTAACACCGCCATCCAGCTTTGAGTCATCCGCAAACTTGAAGATGCTGCATTTAATTCCCTCGTCTAAATCATTAATATTGTAAACAACTGGGGTCCCAGCACTGAGCCTTGCGGTACCCCACTAGTTACTGCCTGCCATTCTGAAAAGGTCCCGTTTACTCCCACTCTTTGCTTCCTGTCTGCCAACCAATTCTCTATCCACATCAATACCATACCCCCAATACCGTGTGCTTTAAGTTTGCACACTAATCTCCTGTGTGGGACCTTGTCAAAAGCCTTTTGAAAATCCAAATATACCACATCCACTGGTTCTCCCCTATCCACTCTACTAGTTACATCCTCAAAAAATTCTATAAGGTTCGTCAGACATGATTTTCCTTTCACAAATCCATGCTGACTTTGTCCGATGATTTCACCTCTTTCCAACTGTGCTGTTATCACATCTTTGATAACCGACTCTAGCATTTTCCTCACCACCGATGTCAGACTCACCAGTCTATAATTCCCCGGTTTTTCTCTCCTTTTTTAAAAAGTGGGGTTACATTAGCCACCCTCCAATCCTCAGGAACTAATCCAGAATCTAAGGAGTTTTGAAAAATTATCACTAATGCATCCACTATTTCTTGGGCTACTTCCTTAAGCACTCTGGGATGCAGACCATCTGGCCCTTGGGATTTATCTGCCTTTAATCCCTTCAATTTACCCAACACCACTTCCCTACTAACATGTATTTCCCTCAGTTCCTCCATCTCACTAGACCCTTGGTCCCCTACTATTTCCAGAAGATTATTTATGTCCTCCTTAGTGAAGACAGAACCAAGGTAGTTATTCAATTGGTCTGCCATGTCCTTGTTCACTATGATCAATTCACCTGTTTCTGACTGTAAGGGACCTACATTTGTCTTAACCAATCTTTTTCTTTTCACATATCTATAAAAGCTTTTACAGTCAGTTTTTATGTTCCCTGCCAGCTTTCTCTCAAAATCATTTTTCCCTTTCCTAATTAAGCCCTTTGTCTTCCTCTGCTGGTCTCTGAATTTCTCCCAGGTGTGCCGCTTTTTCTGGCGAATTTGCATGATTCTTCTTTGGACTTAATACTATCCCTAATTTCCCTTGTCAGCCACGGTGCACTACCTTCCCTGGTTTATTCTTTTGCCGAACTGGGATGAACAATTAAAAACACAAAATGCTGGTAGAACTCAGCAGGCCAGACAGCATCTATGGGAGGAGGTAGTGATGATGTTTTGGGCTGAAACCCTTTATCAGGAGTGAAGTAACATGGGATGGTCAAGGGGGAATAAGAAGTGGGGGGAGGGATAAAGTAGAGAGCAGGGAAGTGATAGGTTGGAGGGAAATGGGCTCGGGGGAAGGTGGAGAATTATGGGAAATAAAAGAGAAAGAAAGGTAGGGCTGGGGGGAGATTATAGTGAGGGGGGGAAAAGAGAGAGAAAGAGAACCAGACTGAAATAATAGATAGGGATGGGGGTAGGCAGGGGTATCAATGGAGGTCTGTGAGTTTTTTGTTCATGCCGACAGGTAGGAGGCTACCCAGGTGGGAGATAAAGTATTGCTCCATCAACCTGAAGCTGTGCGCAGGTTGATGGAGCAATACCTTATCTCCCGTCTAGGTGGCCTCCTACCTGTCGGCATGAACATCCAATTCACAGACCTCCGTTGATACCCCTGCCCCCCCCCTTACCCCCATCCCTATCTATTATTTCAGTCTGGTTCTCTTTCTCTCTCTTTTTCCCCCCTCACTATAATCTCCCCCCAGCCCTACCTTTCTTTCTCTTTTATTTCCCATAATTCTCCACCTTCCCCCGAGCCCATTTCCCTCCAACCTATCACTTCCCTGCTCTCTACTTCATCCCTCCCCCCACTTCATATCCCCCCTCGACCATCCCATGTTACTTCACTCCTGATGAAGGGTTTCGGCCCGAAACGTCGTCACTACCTCCTCCCATAGATGCTGTCTGGCCTGCTGAGTTCGGCCAGCATTTTGTATTTTTATATATTTCCAGCATCTGCAGATTCACTCATGTTGCCTTGGGATGAACAATTGTTGTAGTTCATCCATGCGATCTTTAAATGCTTGCCATTGCATATCCACCATCAACCCTTTAAGTATCATTTGCCAGTCTATCTTAGCTAATTCACATCTCGTACCTTCAAAGTTACCCTTCTTTTCGTTCAGAACCTTTGTTTCTGAATTAACTATGTCACTCTCCATCTTACTGAAGAATTCCACCATATTATGGTCACTCTTACCCAAGGGGCCTTGCACGATAAGATTGCTAACTAACCCTTCCTCATTGCTCAATACCCAGTCTAGAATGGCCTGCTCTCTAGTTGGTTCAGAAAACCATCCCACATACATTCCAAGAAATCCTCTTCCTCAGCACCCTTACCAATTTGGTTCACCCAATCTATATGTAGATTGAAGTCACCCATTATAACTACTGTTCCTTTATTGCACACATTTCTAATTTCCTGTTTAATGCCATCCCCAACCTCACTACTACTGTTAGGTGGCCTGTACACAACTCCCACCAGCATTTTCTGCCCCTTAGTGTTATGCAGCTCCACCCATATCGATTCCACATCTTCCTGGCTAATGTCCTTCCTTTCTATTGCGTTAATCCCCTCTCTAACCAGCAACGCTACCCCACCTCCTTTTCTTTCCTGTCTATCCCTCCTGAATATTGAATATCCCTGGATGTTGAGCTCCCATCCTTGGTCACCCTGGAGCCATGTCTCTGTGATCCCAACGATATCATATTCATTAGTTATTAATGAGATATATAATGAGATAGTTATTATCTGCACATTCAATTCATCCACCTTATTAAGAATGCTCCTCGCATTGCACACAAAACCTTCAGGCTTGTTTTTACAACACTCTTAGCCCTTATACAATTATGTTGAAAAGTAGCCCTTTTTGATTTTTGCCCTGGATTTGCCTGCCTGCCACTTTTACTTCTCACCTTACTACTTTTTGCTTCTAAGTGACCACAACTTCTAAGTGAGAGGTCTGTCTGAGTCCTACCTGGCTGCCCAAACACACAGAAATATTTGAAAAGCAAGGGTCAGTGTCTCTTGCCCACCTTCACAGAATCAGATGAATCATCACTGGCACGTGATGTGAAATCTGTTGTTTTGTGCAAAAACATAAAATTACTAATAAACCCAAAACACTGCAGATAAATTGTGCAGATCAAGGAATAATGAAGCAGTGTTAATGGATTCATTGACCGTCTGATGGTGAAGAGGAGAAGCTGTTTCTAATTCACTGAGTATGGGTCTTCAGGCTCCTGCACCTCCTCCCTGATGATAGAAATGAGAAGAGAGCATGTCACGGATGGTGAGGCTTCTTAATGAGGAATGCCGCCTTCCAGAGGAACTACCTCTTGAGGAGGCATTTGGTGGTGGGTAGGATAAGTCCCGTGATGGAGAGTCGCCAACTCTCTGCCGTACATTGCAATCATCTGCATTCGGAGTCCTTCGTACCAAGCAGCAATGAACCAGTAAGGATGCTTTCCACAGCACAACTACAGAGAATATGCTGACACACCACATCTCCTAATATAGTACAGGTACTGGTGTGATTTCATGATTCTATTAAAATGTTGGACCCAGGGTATATCCTCTGAGATTCTGACACACAGGAGCTTAAAGGTGCTCACCCTTTCCACTTTTATGTCCCCTCGACTTGCCCTTCCTGAAGCCCACAGTAAGTTCTTTGATCTCCCTGACATTGAGTGCAAGGTCTTTGTTGTCACACCACTCAACCAGCTGCTCTACCTCACTCCTCGTCACCACTTGAGATTCTACTAACAAGTGCGGTGTCGTCTGTGAACTTGCAGGTGGTTGGAGCTGTGTCTAGCCTCACGGTCATAAGATAAAGGAGCAGAATTAGGCCATTTAGTCTGCTTCACCACATCATCATGGACTATTAATTTCCCTCTCAGACCTTATCTCCTGCATTATTCTCATATCCATTCATAGCCTGACCAATCAAGAATCTATCACCTTCTGCCTTAAATATACAGAAAGATTTGGCCTCCCACAGCTGCCTGTGCAAAGAATTCCACAGATTCACCACTCACTGACTAAAGAAATCCCTTTCTCATCTCTGTTCTAAATGGACGCCCCTCTATTCTGTATCCTCTGGATTTAGACTGTAACACCACAGTCTAAAGAGAGAGTGGAACAGTGGGCACACATCCTGATACAGTAATGTAGAGAGAGTGGAGCAGTGGGCACACATCCTCATACAGCAATGTGGAGATTGTGGAGCAGTGGTCTGAACACACTCTTGATACTG
Organism: Hypanus sabinus; assembly: GCF_030144855.1. Classification (NCBI taxonomy): domain Eukaryota; kingdom Metazoa; phylum Chordata; class Chondrichthyes; order Myliobatiformes; family Dasyatidae; genus Hypanus; species Hypanus sabinus. The sequence continues at coordinate 13,667,136 of NC_082711.1, forward strand.
GAATGTAGAGAGAGTGGAGCAGTGGGCACACTTCCTGATACAGCAATCTGGAGAGAGCGGAGCAGTGGTCCGGACACACTCCTGATACAGGAATGCAGAGAGAGTGGACCAGTGGGCACCCATCCTGATATAGGAAAGTAGAGAGAGTGGAGCAGTGGGAAAACATCCTGATACAGGAATGTAGAGAGAGTGGAGCAGTGGACACACATCCTGATACAGGAATGTAGAGAGAGTGGAGCAGTGGACACACATCCTGATACAGGAATGTAGAGAGAGTGGAGCAGTGGGAAAACATCCTGATACAGGAATGTAGAGAGAGTGGAGCAGTGGACACACATCCTGATACAGGAATGTAGAGAGAGTGGAGCAGTGGGCACACATCCTGATACAGGAATGTAGAGAGAGTGGAGCAGTGGGCACACTTCCTGATACAGGAATGTAGAGAGAGGGGAACAGTGGGAAAACATCCTGATACCAGAATGTAGAGAGAGTTCAGCTGTGGGCACACATCCTGATACAGGAATGTGGAGATTGTGGAGCAGTGGTCTGGACACCCTCCTGATACTGGAATGTAGAGAGAGTGGAGCAATGGGCACACATCCTGATAGAGCAATGCAGAGAGAGTGGAGCAGTGGACACACATCCTGATAGAGCAATGCAGAGAGAGTGGACCAGTGGACACACATCCTGATACAGGAATGTAGAGAGAGGGGAGCAGTGGGCAGACATCCACATACAGGAATGCAGAGAGAGTGGAGCAGTGGGCACCCATCTTGATACAGGAATGCAGAGAGAGTGGAGCAGTGGGCTGGACACTCATCCTGATGCAGGATTGTAGAGAGCGTGGAGCAGTGGACACACATCGTGATACAGGAATGTAGAGAGAGGGGAGCAGTGGGCAGACATCCACATACAGGAATGCAGAGAGAGTGGAGCAGTGGGCACACATCCTGATACAGGAATGTAGAGAGAGTGGAGCAGTGGACACACATCCTGATACAGGAATGTAGGGAGAGGGGAGCAGTGGACACACATCCTGATACAGGAATGTAGAGAGAGTCGAGAGATGGGCTGGACACTCATCCTGATGCAGGGTTCTAGAGAGAGTGGACAAGTGGGCACACATCCTGATATAGGAATGTTGAGAGAGTGGAGCAGTGGGCACACATCCTGATACAGCAATGCAGAGAGAGTGGAGCAGTGGGCACACATCCTCATACAGCAATGTGGAGATTGTGGAGCAGTGGTCTGGACACACTCCTGATACAGGAATGTTGAGAGAGTGGAGCAGTGGGAAAACATCCTGATAAAGGAATGTAGAGAGAGTGCAGCAGTGGGCACACATCCTGATACAGGAATGTCAAGAGAGGGGAGCAGTGGACACACATCCTGATACAGGAATGTCAAGAGAGGGGAGCAGTGGGCACACATCATGATACAGGACTGTAGCGAGTGTGGAGCACTGGGCACACATCCTCATACAGCAATGTGGAGATTGTGGACCAGTGGTCTGGACACACTCCTGATACTGGAATGTAGAGAGAGTGGAGCAGTGGACACACATCCTGATACAGGAATGCAGTGAGAATGGAGTAGTGGACACACATCCTGATACAGGAATGTAGAGAGAGTGGAGCAGTGGGCACACATCCACATACAGGAATGCAGAGAGAGTGGAGCAGTGGGCACACATCCTGATACAGGAATGTAGAGAGAGTGGAGCAGTGGGAAAACATCCTGATACAGGAATGTAGAAAGAGTGGAGCAGTGGACCCACTTCCTGATAGAGGAATGTAGAGAGACTGGACCAGTGGGCACACATCCTGATACAGGAATGTAGAGAGAGTTGGTGCAGTGGGCACACATCCTGATACAGGAATGTAGAGAGAGTTGGTGCAGTAGGCTGCACACACCCTCCTGCAGTAACGTAGAGATAGTGGTGCAGTGGGCACACATCCTGATACAGAAATGTACGGAGAGTGGAGCTGTGGGCCGGACACACATCCTGATGCAGGAATGTACGGAGAGTGGAGCTGTGGGCCGGACACACATCCTGATGCAGGAATGTAGAGAGAGTGGAGCAGTGGGAAAACTTCCTGATACACGAATGTACAGAGAGTGGAGTAGTGGGCACACATCCTGATACAGGAATGTACGGAGAGTGGAGCAGTGGGGCGGACACACATCCTGATGCAGGAATGTAGAGAGACTGGAGCAGTGGGCACACATCCTGATACAGGAATGTAGAGAGAGTGGAGCAGTGGGAAAACATCCTGATACAGGAATGTAGAGAGAGTGGAGCAGTGGACACACATCCTGATACAGGAATGTAGAGAGAGTGGAGCAGTGGACACACATCCTGATACAGGAATGTAGAGAGAGTGGAGCAGTGGGCACACTTCCTGATAGAGCAATGCAGAGAGAGGGGAGCAGTGGGAAAACATCCTGATACCAGAATGTAGAGAGAGTTCAGCTGTGGGCACACATCCTGATACAGGAATGTGGAGATTGTGGAGCAGTGGTCTGGACACCCTCCTGATACTGGAATGTAGAGAGAGTGGAGCAGTGGGCACACATCCTGATAGAGCAATGCAGAGAGAGGGGAGCAGTGGACACACATCCTGATACAGGAATGTAGAGAGAGGGGAGCAGTGGACACACATCCTGATACAGGAATGTAGAGAGAGGGGAGCAGTGGGCAGACATCCACATACAGGAATGCAGAGAGAGTGGAGCAGTGGGCACCCATCTTGATACAGGAATGCAGAGAGAGTGGAGCAGTGGGCTGGACACTCATCCTGATGCAGGATTGTAGAGAGCGTGGAGCAGTGGGCACACATCCTGATACAGGAATGTAGAGAGAGTGGAGCAGTGGACACACATCCTGATACAGGAATGTAGGGAGAGGGGAGCAGTGGACACACATCCTGATACAGGAATGTAGAGAGAGTCGAGAGGTGGGCTGGACACTCATCCTGATGCAGGGTTCTAGAGAGAGTGGACAAGTGGGCACACATCCTGATATAGGAATGTTGAGAGAGTGGAGCAGTGGGCACACATCCTGATACAGCAATGCAGAGAGAGTGGAGCAGTGGGCACACATCCTCATACAGCAATGTGGAGATTGTGGAGCAGTGGTCTGGACACACTCCTGATACAGGAATGTTGAGAGAGTGGAGCAGTGGGAAAACATCCTGATAAAGGAATGTAGAGAGAGTGCAGCAGTGGGCACACATCCTCATACAGCAATGTGGAGATTGTGGAGCAGTGGTCCGGACACACTCCTGATACTGGAATGTAGAGAGAGTGGAGCAGTGGGCACACTTCCTGATAGAGCAATGCAGAGAGAGGGGAACAGTGGGAAAACATCCTGATACAGGAATGCAGTGCGAATGGTGCAGTGGACACACATCCTGATACAGGAATGTAGAGAGAGTGGAGCTGTGGGCTGGACACTCATCCTGATGCCGGATTGTAGAGAGAGTGGAGCAGTGGACACACATCCTGATACAGGAATGTAGAGAGAGTGGAGCAGTGGACACACATACTGATACAGGAATGTAGAGAGAGTGGAGCAGTGGGCACACATCCTGATACAGGAATGTAGAGAGAGTGGACCAGTGGACACACATCCTGATAGAGGAATGTAGAGAGAGGGGAACAGTGGGAAAACATCCTGATACAGGAATGCAGAGTGAGTGGAGCAGTGGGCTGGACACTCATCCTGATGCAGGATTGTAGAGAGCGTGGAGCAGTGGACACACATCCTGATACAGCAATGTAGAGAGAGTGGAGCAGTGGACACACATCCTGATACAGGAATGTAGAGAGAGTCGAGCAGTGGTCTGGACACACTCCTGATACAGCAATGTAGAGAGAATGGAGCAGTGGGAAAACATCCTGATACAGTAATGTAGAGAGAGTGGAGCAGTGGGCACACATCCTCATACAGCAATGTGGTGATTGTGGAGCAGTGGACACACATCCTAATAGAGCAATGCAGAGAGAGGGGAGCAGTGGGAAAAAATCCTGATACAGGTATGCAGTGCGAATGGAGCAGTGGACACACATCCTGATACAGGAAGGTAGAGAGAGTGGAGCAGTGGACTGGACACTCATCCTGATGCAGGATTGTAGAGAGAGTGGACCAGTGGACACACATCCTGATACAGGAATGTGGAGAGGGTGGAGCAGTGGGCACACATCCACATACAGGATTGCAGAGAGAGTGGAGCAGTGGGCACACATCCTGATAGAGGAATGTAGAGAGACTGGACCAGTGGCCACACATCCTGATACAGGAATGTAGAGAGAGTTGGTGCAGTAGGCTGGACACACCCTCTTGCAGTAATGTAGAGAGAGTGGAGCAGTGGACACACATCCTGATACAGGAATGTCAAGAGAGGGGAGCAGTGGACACACATCCTGATACAGGAATGTCAAGAGAGGGGAGCAGTGGACACACATCCTGATACAGGAATGTCAAGAGAGGGGAGCAGTGGGCACACATCATGATACAGGACTGTAGCGAGTGTGGAGCACTGGGCACACATCCTCATACAGCAATGTGGAGATTGTGGACCAGTGGTCTGGACACACTCCTGATACTGGAATGTAGAGAGAGTGGAGCAGTGGACACACATCCTGATACAGGAATGCAGTGAGAATGGAGTAGTGGACACACATCCTGATACAGGAATGTAGAGAGAGTGGAGCAGTGGGCACACATCCACATACAGGAATGCAGAGAGAGTGGAGCAGTGGGCACACATCCTGATACAGGAATGTAGAGAGAGTGGAGCAGTGGGAAAACATCCTGATACAGGAATGTAGAAAGAGTGGAGCAGTGGACCCACTTCCTGATAGAGGAATGTAGAGAGACTGGACCAGTGGGCACACATCCTGATACAGGAATGTAGAGAGAGTTGGTGCAGTGGGCACACATCCTGATACAGGAATGTAGAGAGAGTTGGTGCAGTAGGCTGCACACACCCTCCTGCAGTAACGTAGAGATAGTGGTGCAGTGGGCACACATCCTGATACAGAAATGTACGGAGAGTGGAGCTGTGGGCCGGACACACATCCTGATGCAGGAATGTACGGAGAGTGGAGCTGTGGGCCGGACACACATCCTGATGCAGGAATGTAGAGAGAGTGGAGCAGTGGGAAAACTTCCTGATACACGAATGTACAGAGAGTGGAGTAGTGGGCACACATCCTGATACAGGAATGTACGGAGAGTGGAGCAGTGGGGCGGACACACATCCTGATGCAGGAATGTAGAGAGACTGGAGCAGTGGGCACACATCCTGATACAGCAATGTACGGAGAGTGGAGCAGTGGGGCGGACACACATCCTGATGCAGGAATGTAGAGAGACTGGAGCAGTACGCACACATCATGATACAGGAATATGGAGTGAGTGGAGCAGTGGGCACACATCCTGATACAGGATTGTAGAGAGAGTGGAGCAATGGGCTGGACACAGCTCATGATACAGATATGTAGAGACAGTGGAGGACTGGACGCACATCCTGATAGAGGAACATAGAGAGCGAGGAGCAGTGGGCTTGACACACATCCTGATACAGGAATGCAGAGAGAGGCTAGCAGTGGGAAAACATCCTGATCCCGGAATGTAGAGAGAGTGGAGCAGTGGACACACATCGTGATACAGGAATGTAGAGAGAGTGGAGCAGTGGGCACACATCCTGATACAGGAATGCAGAGACAGTGGAGCAGTGGACACACATCCTGATAGAGGAAGGCAGTGAGAATGGAGCAGTGCTCACACATCCTGAAACAGGAATGTAGAGAGAGTGGAGCAGTGGGCACACATCCTGATACAGGAATGTGGAGAGAGTGGAGCAGTGGACACACATCCTGATACAGGAATGTGGAGAGAGTGGAGCAGTGGGCACACATCCTGATACAGGAATGTAGAGAGAATGGAGCAGTGGTCTGGACACACTCCTGATACAGGAATGCAGAGAGAGTGGAGCAGTGGGCACACATCCTGATACAGGAATGTGGAGAGAGTGGAGCAGTGGACACACATCCTGATACAGGAAGGCAGTGAGAATGGAGCAGTGCACACACATCCTGAAACAGGAATGTATAGAGAGTGGAGCAGTGGGCACACATCCTGATACAGGAATGTAGAGAGAGTGGAGCAGTGGGCACACATCCTGATACAGCAATGTAGAGAGAGTGGAGCAGTGGACACACATCCTGATACAGCAATGTAGAGAGAGTGGAGCAGTGGACACACATCCTGATACAGGAATGTAGAGAGAGTCGAGCAGTGGTCTGGACACACTCCTGATACAGGAATGCAGAGAGAGTGGAGCAGTGGGCACACATCCTGATAGAGGAATGTGGAGAGAGTGGAGCAGTGGGCACACATCCACATACAGGAATGCAGAGAGAGTGGAGCAGTGGGCACACATCCTGATAGAGGAATGTAGAGAGCGTGGAGCAGTGGACACTCATCCTGATACAGGAATGTGGAGAGAGTGGAGCAGTGGGCACACATCCTGATAGAGGAATGTAGAGAGAGTGGAGCAGTGGGCACACATCCACATACAGGAATGCAGAGAGAGTTGGTGCAGTAGGCTGGACACACCCTCTTGCAGTAATGTAGCGAGTGTGGAGCACTGGGCACACATCCTGATACAGCAATGTGGAGATTGTCGACCAGTGGTCTGGACACACTCCTGATACTGGAATGTAGAGAGAGTGGAGCAGTGGGCACACTTCCAGATAGAGCAATGCAGAGAGAGGGGAGCAGTGGGAAAACATCCTGATACAGGAATGTAGAGAGAGTCGAGCAGTGGGCTGGACACTCATCCTGATGCAGGATTCTAGAGAGAGTGGAGCAGTGGACACACATCGTGATACAGGAATGTAGAGAGAGTGGAGCAGTGGGAAAAAATCCTGATACAGGAATGTAGAAAGAGTGGAGCAGTGGACCCACTTCCTGATACAGGAATGTAGAGAGAGTGGAGCAGTGGGCACACATCCACATACAGGAATGTGGAGATTGTGGAGCAGTGGTCTGGACACACTCCTGATACAGGAATGTAGAGAGAGTGGAGCAGTGGGCACACATCCTGATACAGGAATGTAGAGAGAGTGGAGCAGTGGGCACCCACCCTGATATAGGAATGTAGAGAGAATGGTGCAGTGGACACATCCTGATACAGGAATGTTGAGAGTGTCGAGCACTGGGCACACATCCTGATACAGCAATGTTGGGAGAGTGGAGCAGTGGTCTGGACACACTCCTGATACAGGAATGTAGAGAGAGTGGAGCAGTGGGTAGACATCCGCATACAGGAATGTAGAGAGAGTGGAGCAGTGGGCACCCATCCTGATACAGGAATGTTGAGAGAGTGGAGCAGTGGGAAAACATCCTGATACAGTAATGTTGAGAGAGTGGAGCAGTGGGAAAACATCCTGATACAGGAATGCAGAGAGAGTGGAGCAGTGGGCTGGACACTCATCCTGATGCAGGATTGTAGAGAGCGTGGAGCAGTGGGCACACATCCTGTTACAGCAATGTAGAGAGAGTGGAGCAGTGGACACACATCCGGATACAGCAATGTAGAGAGAGTGGAGCAGTGGACACACATCCTGATACAGGAATGCAGAGAGAGTGGAGCAGTGGGCTGGACACTCATCCTGATGCAGGATTGTAGAGAGGGTGGACCAGTGGGCACACATCCTGATATAGGAATGTTGAGAGAGTGGAGCAGTGGGAAAACATCCTGATACATGAATGCAGAGTGAGTGGAGCACTGGGCACACATCCTGATACAGCAATTTAGACAGAGTGGAGCAGTGGACACACATCCTGATACAGGAATGTAGAGAGAGTCGAGCAGTGGGAAAACATCCTGATACAGTAATGTAGAGAGAGTGGAGCAGTGGGAAAACATCCTGATACAGGAATGCAGTGCGAATGGAGCAGTGGACACACATCCTGATACAGGAATGTAGAGAGAGTGGAGCACTGGACTGGACACTCATCCTGATGCAGGATTGTAGAGAGAGGGGAGCAGTGGGCACACATCCTCATACAGCAATGTAGAGACAGTGGAGCAGTGGGCACACATCCTGATACAGGAATGTAGAGAGAGTTGGTGCAGTAGGCTGCACACACCCTCTTGCAGTAATGTAGAGACAGTGGAGCAGTGGGCACACATCCACATACAGGAATGCAGAGAGAGTGGAGCAGTGGGCACACATCCTGATACAGGAATGTAGAGAGAGTGGAGCAGTGGGAAAAAATCCTGATACAGGAATGTAGAAAGAGTGGAGCAGTGGACCCACTTCCTGATACAGGAATGTAGAGAGAGTGGAGTAGTGGGCACACATCCACATACAGGAATGTGGAGATTGTGGAGCAGTGGTCTGGACACACTCCTGATACAGGAATGTAGAGAGAGTGGAGCAGTGGGCACACATCCTGATACAGGAATGTAGAGAGAGTGGAGCAGTGGGCACCCACCCTGATATAGGAATGTAGAGAGAATGGTGCAGTGGGCAGACATCCGCATACAGCAATGTTGGGAGAGTGGAGCAGTGGACACACATCCTGATACAGGAATGGAGAGAGAGTGGAGCACTGGGCACACATCCTGTTACAGCAATGTTGGGAGAGTGGAGCAGTGGTCTGGACACACTCCTGATACAGGAATGTAGAAAGAGTGGAGCAGTGGGCAGACATCCGCATACAGGAATGTAGAGAGAGTGGAGCAGTGGGCACCCATCCTGATACAGGAATGTTGAGAGAGTGGAGCAGTGGGAAAACATCCTGATACAGTAATGTTGAGAGAGTGGAGCAGTGGGAAAACATCCTGATACAGGAATGCAGAGAGAGTGGAGCAGTGGGCTGGACACTCATCCTGATGCAGGATTCTAGAGAGAGTGGAGCAGTGGACACACATCGTGATACAGGAATGTAGAGTGAGTGGAGCAGTGGGCACACATCCTAATACAGGAATGCAGAGAGAGTGGAGCAGTGGGAAAACATCCTGATACAGGTATGTAGAAAGAGTGGAGCAGTGGGCACACATCCACATTCAGGAATGCAGAGAGAGTGGAGCAGTGGGCACACATCCTGATACAGGAATGTAGGGAGAGGGGAGCAGTGGGCACACATCCTGATACAGGAATGTAGAGAGAGTGGACCAGTGGGCACACATCCTCATACAGCAATGTGGAGATTGTGGAGCAGTGGTCTGGACACACTCTTGATACTGGAATGTAGAGAGAGTCGAGCAGTGGGCACACATCCTGATACAGCAATGTGGAGAGAGCGGAGCAGTGGTCCGGACACACTCCTGATACAGGAATGCAGAGAGAGTGGACCAGTGGGCACCCATCCTGATATAGGAAAGTAGAGAGAGTGGAGCAGTGGGAAAACATCCTGATACAGGATTGTAGAGAGAGTGGAGCAGTGGACACACATCCTGATACAGGAATGTAGAGAGAGTGGAGCAGTGGACACACATCCTGATACAGGAATGTAGAGAGAGTGGAGCAGTGGGAAAACATCCTGATACAGGAATGTAGAGAGAGTGGAGCAGTGGACACACATCCTGATACAGGAATGTAGAGAGAGTGGAGCAGTGGGCACACTTCCTGATAGAGCAATGCAGAGAGAGGGGAACAGTGGGAAAACATCCTGATACCAGAATGTAGAGAGAGTTCAGCTGTGGGCACACATCCTGATACAGGAATGTGGAGATTGTGGAGCAGTGGTCTGGACACCCTCCTGATACTGGAATGTAGAGAGAGTGGAGCAATGGGCACACATCCTGATAGAGCAATGCAGAGAGAGTGGAGCAGTGGACACACATCCTGATACAGGAATGTAGAGAGAGGGGAGCAGTGGGCAGACATCCACATACAGGAATGCAGAGAGAGTGGAGCAGTGGGCACACATCCTGATACAGGAATGTAGAGAGAGTGGAGCAGTGGACACACATCCTGATACAGGAATGTAGGGAGAGGGGAGCAGTGGACACACATCCTGATACAGGAATGTAGAGAGAGTCGAGAGGTGGGCTGGACACTCATCCTGATGCAGGGTTCTAGAGAGAGTGGACAAGTGGGCACACATCCTGATATAGGAATGTTGAGAGAGTGGAGCAGTGGGCACACATCCTGATACAGCAATGCAGAGAGAGTGGAGCAGTGGGCACACATCCTCATACAGCAATGTGGAGATTGTGGAGCAGTGGTCTGGACACACTCCTGATACAGGAATGTTGAGAGAGTGGAGCAGTGGGAAAACATCCTGATAAAGGAATGTAGAGAGAGTGCAGCAGTGGGCACACATCCTCATACAGCAATGTGGAGATTGTGGAGCAGTGGTCCGGACACACTCCTGATACTGGAATGTAGAGAGAGTGGAGCAGTGGGCACACTTCCTGATAGAGCAATGCAGAGAGAGGGGAACAGTGGGAAAACATCCTGATACAGGAATGCAGTGCGAATGGTGCAGTGGACACACATCCTGATACAGGAATGTAGAGAGAGTGGAGCTGTGGGCTGGACACTCATCCTGATGCCGGATTGTAGAGAGAGTGGAGCAGTGGACACACATCCTGATACAGGAATGTAGAGAGAGTGGAGCAGTGGACACACATACTGATACAGGAATGTAGAGAGAGTGGAGCAGTGGGCACACATCCTGATACAGGAATGTAGAGAGAGTGGACCAGTGGACACACATCCTGATAGAGGAATGTAGAGAGAGGGGAACAGTGGGAAAACATCCTGATACAGGAATGCAGAGTGAGTGGAGCAGTGGGCTGGACACTCATCCTGATGCAGGATTGTAGAGAGCGTGGAGCAGTGGACACACATCCTGATACAGCAATGTAGAGAGAGTGGAGCAGTGGACACACATCCTGATACAGGAATGTAGAGAGAGTCGAGCAGTGGTCTGGACACACTCCTGATACAGCAATGTAGAGAGAATGGAGCAGTGGGAAAACATCCTGATACAGTAATGTAGAGAGAGTGGAGCAGTGGGCACACATCCTCATACAGCAATGTGGTGATTGTGGAGCAGTGGACACACATCCTAATAGAGCAATGCAGAGAGAGGGGAGCAGTGGGAAAAAATCCTGATACAGGTATGCAGTGCGAATGGAGCAGTGGACACACATCCTGATACAGGAAGGTAGAGAGAGTGGAGCAGTGGACTGGACACTCATCCTGATGCAGGATTGTAGAGAGAGTGGACCAGTGGACACACATCCTGATACAGGAATGTGGAGAGGGTGGAGCAGTGGGCACACATCCACATACAGGATTGCAGAGAGAGTGGAGCAGTGGGCACACATCCTGATAGAGGAATGTAGAGAGACTGGACCAGTGGTCACACATCCTGATACAGGAATGTAGAGAGAGTTGGTGCAGTAGGCTGGACACACCCTCTTGCAGTAATGTAGAGAGAGTGGAGCAGTGGACACACATCCTGATACAGGAATGTCAAGAGAGGGGAGCAGTGGACACACATCCTGATACAGGAATGTCAAGAGAGGGGAGCAGTGGACACACATCCTGATACAGGAATGTCAAGAGAGGGGAGCAGTGGGCACACATCATGATACAGGACTGTAGCGAGTGTGGAGCACTGGGCACACATCCTCATACAGCAATGTGGAGATTGTGGACCAGTGGTCTGGACACACTCCTGATACTGGAATGTAGAGAGAGTGGAGCAGTGGACACACATCCTGATACAGGAATGCAGTGAGAATGGAGTAGTGGACACACATCCTGATACAGGAATGTAGAGAGAGTGGAGCAGTGGGCACACATCCACATACAGGAATGCAGAGAGAGTGGAGCAGTGGGCACACATCCTGATACAGGAATGTAGAGAGAGTGGAGCAGTGGGAAAACATCCTGATACAGGAATGTAGAAAGAGTGGAGCAGTGGACCCACTTCCTGATAGAGGAATGTAGAGAGACTGGACCAGTGGGCACACATCCTGATACAGGAATGTAGAGAGAGTTGGTGCAGTGGGCACACATCCTGATACAGGAATGTAGAGAGAGTTGGTGCAGTAGGCTGCACACACCCTCCTGCAGTAACGTAGAGATAGTGGTGCAGTGGGCACACATCCTGATACAGAAATGAACGGAGAGTGGAGCTGTGGGCCGGACACACATCCTGATGCAGGAATGTACGGAGAGTGGAGCTGTGGGCCGGACACACATCCTGATGCAGGAATGTAGAGAGAGTGGAGCAGTGGGAAAACTTCCTGATACACGAATGTACAGAGAGTGGAGTAGTGGGCACACATCCTGATACAGGAATGTACGGAGAGTGGAGCAGTGGGGCGGACACACATCCTGATGCAGGAATGTAGAGAGACTGGAGCAGTGGGCACACATCCTGATACAGGAATGTAGAGAGAGTGGAGCAGTGGGAAAACATCCTGATACAGGAATGTAGAGAGAGTGGAGCAGTGGACACACATCCTGATACAGGAATGTAGAGAGAGTGGAGCAGTGGACACACATCCTGATACAGGAATGTAGAGAGAGTGGAGCAGTGGGCACACTTCCTGATAGAGCAATGCAGAGAGAGGGGAGCAGTGGGAAAACATCCGGATACCAGAATGTAGAGAGAGTTCAGCTGTGGGCACACATCCTGATACAGGAATGTGGAGATTGTGGAGCAGTGGTCTGGACACCCTCCTGATACTTGAATGTAGAGAGAGTGGAGCAATGGGCACACATCCTGATAGAGCAATGCAGAGAGAGTGGAGCAGTGGACACACATCCTGATAGAGCAATGCAGAGAGAGTGGACCAGTGGACACACATCCTGATACAGGAATGTAGAGAGAGGGGAGCAGTGGGCAGACATCCACATACAGGAATGCAGAGAGAGTGGAGCAGTGGGCACCCATCTTGATACAGGAATGCAGAGAGAGTGGAGCAGTGGGCTGGACACTCATCCTGATGCAGGATTGTAGAGAGCGTGGAGCAGTGGGCACACATCCTGATACAGGAATGTAGAGAGAGTGGAGCAGTGGACACACATCCTGATACAGGAATGTAGGGAGAGGGGAGCAGTGGACACACATCCTGATACAGGAATGTAGAGAGAGTCGAGAGGTGGGCTGGACACTCATCCTGATGCAGGGTTCTAGAGAGAGTGGACAAGTGGGCACACATCCTGATATAGGAATGTTGAGAGAGTGGAGCAGTGGGCACACATCCTGATACAGCAATGCAGAGAGAGTGGAGCAGTGGGCACACATCCTCATACAGCAATGTGGAGATTGTGGAGCAGTGGTCCGGACACACTCCTGATACTGGAATGTAGAGAGAGTGGAGCAGTGGGCACACTTCCTGATAGAGCAATGCAGAGAGAGGGGATCAGTGGGAAAACATCCTGATACAGGAATGCAGTGCGAATGGTGCAGTGGACACACATCCTGATACAGGAATGTAGAGAGAGTCGAGCAGTGGGCTGGACACTCATCCTGATACAGGAATGTAGAGAGAGTGGAGCTGTGGGCTGGACACTCATCCTGATGCCGGATTGTAGAGAGAGTGGAGCAGTGGACACACATCCTGATACAGGAATGTAGAGAGAGTGGAGCAGTGGACACACATACTGATACAGGAATGTAGAGAGAGTGGAGCAGTGGGCACACATCCTGATACAGGAATGTAGAGAGAGTGGACCAGTGGACACACATCCTGATAGAGGAATGTAGAGAGAGGGGAACAGTGGGAAAACATCCTGATACAGGAATGCAGAGTGAGTGGAGCAGTGGGCTGGACACTCATCCTGATGCAGGATTGTAGAGAGCGTGGAGCAGTGGACACACATCCTGATACAGCAATGTAGAGAGAGTGGAGCAGTGGACACACATCCTGATACAGCAATGTAGAGAGAGTGGAGCAGTGGACACACATCCTGATACAGGAATGTAGAGAGAGTCGAGCAGTGGTCTGGACACACTCCTGATACAGCAATGTAGAGAGAATGGAGCAGTGGGAAAACATCCTGATACAGGAATGCAGAGAGAGTGGAGCAGTGGACACACATCCTGATACAGCAATGTAGAGAGAGTGGAGCAGTGGACACACATCCTGATACAGCAATGTAGAGAGAGTGGAGCAGTGGACACACATCCTGATACAGGAATGTAGAGAGAGTCGAGCAGTGGTCTGGACACACTCCTGATACAGTAATGTAGAGAGAGTGGAGCAGTGGGCACACATCCTCATACAGCAATGTGGTGATTGTGGAGCAGTGGACACACATCCTAATAGAGCAATGCAGAGAGAGGGGAGCAGTGGGAAAAAATCCTGATACAGGTATGCAGTGCGAATGGAGCAGTGGACACACATCCTGATACAGGAAGGTAGAGAGAGTGGAGCAGTGGACTGGACACTCATCCTGATGCAGGATTGTAGAGAGAGTGGACCAGTGGACACACATCCTGATACAGGAATGTGGAGAGGGTGGAGCAGTGGGCACACATCCACATACAGGATTGCAGAGAGAGTGGAGCAGTGGGCACACATCCTGATAGAGGAATGTAGAGAGACTGGACCAGTGGCCACACATCCTGATACAGGAATGTAGAGAGAGTTGGTGCAGTAGGCTGGACACACCCTCTTGCAGTAATGTAGAGAGAGTGGAGCAGTGGACACACATCCTGATACAGGAATGTCAAGAGAGGGGAGCAGTGGACACACATCCTGATACAGGAATGTCAAGAGAGGGGAGCAGTGGACACACATCCTGATACAGGAATGTCAAGAGAGGGGAGCAGTGGGCACACATCATGATACAGGACTGTAGCGAGTGTGGAGCACTGGGCACACATCCTCATACAGCAATGTGGAGATTGTGGAGCAGTGGTCCGGACACACTCCTGATACTGGAATGTAGAGAGAGTGGAGCAGTGGGCACACTTCCTGATAGAGCAATGCAGAGAGAGGGGAGCAGTGGGAAAACATCCTGATACAGGAATGCAGTGCGAATGGTGCAGTGGACACACATCCTGATACAGGAATGTAGAGAGAGTGGAGCTGTGGGCTGGACACTCATCCTGATGCCGGATTGTAGAGAGAGTGGAGCAGTGGACACACATCCTGATACAGGAATGTAGAGAGAGTGGAGCAGTGGACACACATACTGATACAGGAATGTAGAGAGAGTGGAGCAGTGGGCACACATCCTGATACAGGAATGTAGAGAGAGTGGACCAGTGGACACACATCCTGATAGAGGAATGTAGAGAGAGGGGAACAGTGGGAAAACATCCTGATACAGGAATGCAGAGTGAGTGGAGCAGTGGGCTGGACACTCATCCTGATGCAGGATTGTAGAGAGCGTGGAGCAGTGGACACACATCCTGATACAGCAATGTAGAGAGAGTGGAGCAGTGGACACACATCCTGATACAGGAATGTAGAGAGAGTCGAGCAGTGGTCTGGACACACTCCTGATACAGCAATGTAGAGAGAATGGAGCAGTGGGAAAACATCCTGATACAGTAATGTAGAGAGAGTGGAGCAGTGGGCACACATCCTCATACAGCAATGTGGTGATTGTGGAGCAGTGGACACACATCCTAATAGAGCAATGCAGAGAGAGGGGAGCAGTGGGAAAAAATCCTGATACAGGTATGCAGTGCGAATGGAGCAGTGGACACACATCCTGATACAGGAAGGTAGAGAGAGTGGAGCAGTGGACTGGACACTCATCCTGATGCAGGATTGTAGAGAGAGTGGACCAGTGGACACACATCCTGATACAGGAATGTAGAGAGAGTTGGTGCAGTAGGCTGGACACACCCTCTTGCAGTAATGTAGAGAGAGTGGAGCAGTGGACACACATCCTGATACAGGAATGTCAAGAGAGGGGAGCAGTGGACACACATCCTGATACAGGAATGTCAAGAGAGGGGAGCAGTGGACACACATCCTGATACAGGAATGTCAAGAGAGGGGAGCAGTGGGCACACATCATGATACAGGACTGTAGCGAGTGTGGAGCACTGGGCACACATCCTCATACAGCAATGTGGAGATTGTGGACCAGTGGTCTGGACACACTCCTGATACTGGAATGTAGAGAGAGTGGAGCAGTGGACACACATCCTGATACAGGAATGCAGTGAGAATGGAGTAGTGGACACACATCCTGATACAGGAATGTAGAGAGAGTGGAGCAGTGGGCACACATCCACATACAGGAATGCAGAGAGAGTGGAGCAGTGGGCACACATCCTGATACAGGAATGTAGAGAGAGTGGAGCAGTGGGAAAACATCCTGATACAGGAATGTAGAAAGAGTGGAGCAGTGGACCCACTTCCTGATAGAGGAATGTAGAGAGACTGGACCAGTGGGCACACATCCTGATACAGGAATGTAGAGAGAGTTGGTGCAGTGGGCACACATCCTGATACAGGAATGTAGAGAGAGTTGGTGCAGTAGGCTGCACACACCCTCCTGCAGTAACGTAGAGATAGTGGTGCAGTGGGCACACATCCTGATACAGAAATGAACGGAGAGTGGAGCTGTGGGCCGGACACACATCCTGATGCAGGAATGTACGGAGAGTGGAGCTGTGGGCCGGACACACATCCTGATGCAGGAATGTAGAGAGAGTGGAGCAGTGGGAAAACTTCCTGATACACGAATGTACAGAGAGTGGAGTAGTGGGCACACATCCTGATACAGGAATGTACGGAGAGTGGAGCAGTGGGGCGGACACACATCCTGATGCAGGAATGTAGAGAGACTGGAGCAGTGGGCACACATCCTGATACAGGAATGTAGAGAGAGTGGAGCAGTGGGCACACATCCTGATACAGGAATGTAGAGAGAGTGGAGCAGTGGGAAAACATCCTGATACAGGAATGTAGAGAGAGTGGAGCAGTGGACACACATCCTGATACAGGAATGTAGAGAGAGTGGAGCAGTGGGCACACTTCCTGATAGAGCAATGCAGAGAGAGGGGAGCAGTGGGAAAACATCCGGATACCAGAATGTAGAGAGAGTTCAGCTGTGGGCACACATCCTGATACAGGAATGTGGAGATTGTGGAGCAGTGGTCTGGACACCCTCCTGATACTTGAATGTAGAGAGAGTGGAGCAATGGGCACACATCCTGATAGAGCAATGCAGAGAGAGTGGAGCAGTGGACACACATCCTGATAGAGCAATGCAGAGAGAGTGGACCAGTGGACACACATCCTGATACAGGAATGTAGAGAGAGGGGAGCAGTGGGCAGACATCCACATACAGGAATGCAGAGAGAGTGGAGCAGTGGGCACCCATCTTGATACAGGAATGCAGAGAGAGTGGAGCAGTGGGCTGGACACTCATCCTGATGCAGGATTGTAGAGAGCGTGGAGCAGTGGGCACACATCCTGATACAGGAATGTAGAGAGAGTGGAGCAGTGGACACACATCCTGATACAGGAATGTAGGGAGAGGGGAGCAGTGGACACACATCCTGATACAGGAATGTAGAGAGAGTCGAGAGGTGGGCTGGACACTCATCCTGATGCAGGGTTCTAGAGAGAGTGGACAAGTGGGCACACATCCTGATATAGGAATGTTGAGAGAGTGGAGCAGTGGGCACACATCCTGATACAGCAATGCAGAGAGAGTGGAGCAGTGGGCACACATCCTCATACAGCAATGTGGAGATTGTGGAGCAGTGGTCTGGACACACTCCTGATACAGGAATGTTGAGAGAGTGGAGCAGTGGGAAAACATCCTGATAAAGGAATGTAGAGAGAGTGCAGCAGTGGGCACACATCCTCATACAGCAATGTGGAGATTGTGGAGCAGTGGTCCGGACACACTCCTGATACTGGAATGTAGAGAGAGTGGAGCAGTGGGCACACTTCCTGATAGAGCAATGCAGAGAGAGGGGATCAGTGGGAAAACATCCTGATACAGGAATGCAGTGCGAATGGTGCAGTGGACACACATCCTGATACAGGAATGTAGAGAGAGTCGAGCAGTGGGCTGGACACTCATCCTGATACAGGAATGTAGAGAGAGTGGAGCTGTGGGCTGGACACTCATCCTGATGCCGGATTGTAGAGAGAGTGGAGCAGTGGACACACATCCTGATACAGGAATGTAGAGAGAGTGGAGCAGTGGACACACATACTGATACAGGAATGTAGAGAGAGTGGAGCAGTGGGCACACATCCTGATACAGGAATGTAGAGAGAGTGGACCAGTGGACACACATCCTGATAGAGGAATGTAGAGAGAGGGGAACAGTGGGAAAACATCCTGATACAGGAATGCAGAGTGAGTGGAGCAGTGGGCTGGACACTCATCCTGATGCAGGATTGTAGAGAGCGTGGAGCAGTGGACACACATCCTGATACAGTAATGTAGAGAGAGTGGAGCAGTGGACACACATCCTGATACAGTAATGTAGAGAGAGTGGAGCAGTGGACACACATCCTGATACAGGAATGTAGAGAGAGTCGAGCAGTGGTCTGGACACACTCCTGATACAGCAATGTAGAGAGAATGGAGCAGTGGGAAAACATCCTGATACAGGAATGCAGAGAGAGTGGAGCAGTGGACACACATCCTGATACAGCAATGTAGAGAGAGTGGAGCAGTGGACACACATCCTGATACAGGAATGTAGAGAGAGTCGAGCAGTGGTCTGGACACACTCCTGATACAGTAATGTAGAGAGAGTGGAGCAGTGGGCACACATCCTCATACAGCAATGTGGTGATTGTGGAGCAGTGGACACACATCCTAATAGAGCAATGCAGAGAGAGGGGAGCAGTGGGAAAAAATCCTGATACAGGTATGCAGTGCGAATGGAGCAGTGGACACACATCCTGATACAGGAAGGTAGAGAGAGTGGAGCAGTGGACTGGACACTCATCCTGATGCAGGATTGTAGAGAGAGTGGACCAGTGGACACACATCCTGATACAGGAATGTGGAGAGGGTGGAGCAGTGGGCACACATCCACATACAGGATTGCAGAGAGAGTGGAGCAGTGGGCACACATCCTGATAGAGGAATGTAGAGAGACTGGACCAGTGGCCACACATCCTGATACAGGAATGTAGAGAGAGTTGGTGCAGTAGGCTGGACACACCCTCTTGCAGTAATGTAGAGAGAGTGGAGCAGTGGACACACATCCTGATACAGGAATGTCAAGAGAGGGGAGCAGTGGACACACATCCTGATACAGGAATGTCAAGAGAGGGGAGCAGTGGACACACATCCTGATACAGGAATGTCAAGAGAGGGGAGCAGTGGGCACACATCATGATACAGGACTGTAGCGAGTGTGGAGCACTGGGCACACATCCTCATACAGCAATGTGGAGATTGTGGACCAGTGGTCTGGACACACTCCTGATACTGGAATGTAGAGAGAGTGGAGCAGTGGACACACATCCTGATACAGGAATGCAGTGAGAATGGAGTAGTGGACACACATCCTGATACAGGAATGTAGAGAGAGTGGAGCAGTGGGCACACATCCACATACAGGAATGCAGAGAGAGTGGAGCAGTGGGCACACATCCTGATACAGGAATGTAGAGAGAGTGGAGCAGTGGGAAAACATCCTGATACAGGAATGTAGAAAGAGTGGAGCAGTGGACCCACTTCCTGATAGAGGAATGTAGAGAGACTGGACCAGTGGGCACACATCCTGATACAGGAATGTAGAGAGAGTTGGTGCAGTGGGCACACATCCTGATACAGGAATGTAGAGAGAGTTGGTGCAGTAGGCTGCACACACCCTCCTGCAGTAACGTAGAGATAGTGGTGCAGTGGGCACACATCCTGATACAGAAATGTACGGAGAGTGGAGCTGTGGGCCGGACACACATCCTGATGCAGGAATGTACGGAGAGTGGAGCTGTGGGCCGGACACACATCCTGATGCAGGAATGTAGAGAGAGTGGAGCAGTGGGAAAACTTCCTGATACACGAATGTACAGAGAGTGGAGTAGTGGGCACACATCCTGATACAGGAATGTACGGAGAGTGGAGCAGTGGGGCGGACACACATCCTGATGCAGGAATGTAGAGAGACTGGAGCAGTGGGCACACATCCTGATACAGCAATGTACGGAGAGTGGAGCAGTGGGGCGGACACACATCCTGATGCAGGAATGTAGAGAGACTGGAGCAGTACGCACACATCATGATACAGGAATATGGAGTGAGTGGAGCAGTGGGCACACATCCTGATACAGGATTGTAGAGAGAGTGGAGCAATGGGCTGGACACAGCTCATGATACAGATATGTAGAGACAGTGGAGGACTGGACGCACATCCTGATAGAGGAACATAGAGAGCGAGGAGCAGTGGGCTTGACACACATCCTGATACAGGAATGCAGAGAGAGGCTAGCAGTGGGAAAACATCCTGATCCCGGAATGTAGAGAGAGTGGAGCTGTGGGCACACATCCTGATACAGGAATGCAGAGAGAGTGGAGCAGTGGACACACATCCTGATAGAGGAAGGCAGTGAGAATGGAGCAGTGCTCACACATCCTGAAACAGGAATGTAGAGAGAGTGGAGCAGTGGGCACACATCCTGATACAGGAATGTGGAGAGAGTGGAGCAGTGGACACACATCCTGATACAGGAAGGCAGTGAGAGTGGAGCAGTGGACACACATCCTGAAACAGGAATGTATAGAGAGTGGAGCAGTGGGCACACATCCTGATACAGGAATGTAGAGAGAGTGGAGCAGTGGGCACACATCCTGATACAGCAATGTAGAGAGAGTGGAGCAGTGGACACACATCCTGATACAGCAATGTAGAGAGAGTGGAGCAGTGGACACACATCCTGATACAGGAATGTAGAGAGAGTCGAGCAGTGGTCTGGACACACTCCTGATACAGGAATGCAGAGAGAGTGGAGCAGTGGGCACACATCCTGATAGAGGAATGTGGAGAGAGTGGAGCAGTGGGCACACATCCACATACAGGAATGCAGAGAGAGTGGAGCAGTGGGCACACATCCTGATAGAGGAATGTAGAGAGCGTGGAGCAGTGGACACTCATCCTGATACAGGAATGTGGAGAGAGTGGAGCAGTGGGCACACATCCACATACAGGAATGCAGAGAGAGTTGGTGCAGTAGGCTGGACACACCCTCTTGCAGTAATGTAGAGAGAGTGGAGCAGTGGACACACATCCTGATACAGCAATGTAGAGAGAGTGGAGCAGTGGGCTGGACACTCATCCTGATGCAGGATTCTAGAGAGAGTGGAGCAGTGGACACACATCGTGATACAGGAATGTAGAGAGAGTGGAGCAGTGGGCACACATCCTAATACAGGAATGCAGAGAGAGTGGAGCAGTGGGAAAACATCCTGATACAGGTATGTAGAAAGAGTGGAGCAGTGGGCACACATCCACATTCAGGAATGCAGAGAGAGTGGAGCAGTGGGCACACATCCTGATACAGGAATGTAGGGAGAGGGGAGCAGTGGGCACACATCCTGATACAGGAATGTAGAGAGAGTGGACCAGTGGGCACACATCCTCATACAGCAATGTGGAGATTGTGGAGCAGTGGTCTGGACACACTCTTGATACTGGAATGTAGAGAGAGTCGAGCAGTGGGCACACATCCTGATACAGCAATGTGGAGAGAGCGGAGCAGTGGTCCGGACACACTCCTGATACAGGAATGCAGAGAGAATGCAGCAGTGGGCACCCATTCTGATATAGGAATGTAGAAAGAGTGGAGCAGTGGGAAAACATCCTGATACCGGAATGTAGAGAGAGTGGAGCAGTGGACACACATCGTGATACAGGAATGTAGAAAGAGTGGAGCAATGGACACACTTCCTGATAGAGGAATGTAGAGGGACTGGACCAGTGGGCACACATCCTGATACAGGAATGTAGAGAGAGTTGGTGCAGTAGGCTGCACACACCCTCTTGCAGTAATGTAGAGAGAGTGGTGCAGTGGGCACACATCCTGATACAGGAATGTCAACAGAGGGGAGCAGTGGGCACACATCATGATACAGGACTGTAGCGAGTGTGGAGCACTGGGCACACATCCTGATACAGCAATGTGGAGATTGTCGACCAGTGGTCTGGACACACTCCTGATACTGGAATGTAGAGAGAGTGGAGCAGTGGGCACACTTCCAGATAGAGCAATGCAGAGAGAGGGGAGCAGTGGGAAAACATCCTGATACAGGAATGTAGAGAGAGTCGAGCAGTGGGCTGGACACTCATCCTGATGCAGGATTCTAGAGAGAGTGGAGCAGTGGACACACATCGTGATACAGGAATGTAGAGAGAGTGGAGCAGTGGGAAAAAATCCTGATACAGGAATGTAGAAAGAGTGGAGCAGTGGACCCACTTCCTGATACAGGAATGTAGAGAGAGTGGAGCAGTGGGCACCCACCCTGATATAGGAATGTAGAGAGAATGGTGCAGTGGACACATCCTGATACAGGAATGTTGAGAGTGTCGAGCACAGGGCACACATCCTGATACAGCAATGTTGGGAGAGTGGAGCAGTGGTCTGGACACACTCCTGATACAGGAATGTAGAGAGAGTGGAGCAGTGGGTAGACATCCGCATACAGGAATGTAGAGAGAGTGGAGCAGTGGGCACCCATCCTGATACAGGAATGTTGAGAGAGTGGAGCAGTGGGAAAACATCCTGATACAGGAATGCAGAGAGAGTGGAGCAGTGGGCTGGACACTCATCCTGATGCAGGATTGTAGAGAGCGTGGAGCAGTGGGCACACATCCTGTTACAGCAATGTAGAGAGAGTGGAGCAGTGGACACACATCCGGATACAGCAATGTAGAGAGAGTGGAGCAGTGGACACACATCCTGATACAGGAATGCAGAGAGAGTGGAGCAGTGGGCTGGACACTCATCCTGATGCAGGATTGTAGAGAGGGTGGACCAGTGGGCACACATCCTGATATAGGAATGTTGAGAGAGTGGAGCAGTGGGAAAACATCCTGATACAGGAATGCAGAGAGAGTGGAGCACTGGGCACACATCCTGATACAGCAATTTAGACAGAGTGGAGCAGTGGACACACATCCTGATACAGGAATGTAGAGAGAGTCGAGCAGTGGGAAAACATCCTGATACAGTAATGTAGAGAGAGTGGAGCAGTGGGAAAACTTCCTGATACAGTAATGTAGAGAGAGTGGAGCAGTGGGCACACATCCACATACAGGAATGCAGAGAGAGTTGGTGCAGTAGGCTGGACACACCCTCTTGCAGTAATGTAGAGAGAGTGGAGCAGTGGACACACATCCTGATACAGCAATGTAGAGAGAGTGGAGCAGTGGGAAAACATCCTGATACAGGAATGCAGAGAGAGTGGAGCAGTGGGCTGGACACTCATCCTGATGCAGGATTCTAGAGAGAGTGGAGCAGTGGACACACATCGTGATACAGGAATGTAGAGAGAGTGGAGCAGTGGGCACACATCCTAATACAGGAATGCAGAGAGAGTGGAGCAGTGGGAAAACATCCTGATACAGGTATGTAGAAAGAGTGGAGCAGTGGGCACACATCCACATTCAGGAATGCAGAGAGAGTGGAGCAGTGGGCACACATCCTGATACAGGAATGTAGGGAGAGGGGAGCAGTGGGCACACATCCTGATACAGGAATGTAGAGAGAGTGGACCAGTGGGCACACATCCTCATACAGCAATGTGGAGATTGTGGAGCAGTGGTCTGGACACACTCTTGATACTGGAATGTAGAGAGAGTGGAGCAGTGGGCACACATCCTGATACAGCAATGTGGAGAGAGCGGAGCAGTGGTCCGGACACACTCCTGATACAGGAATGCAGAGAGAATGCAGCAGTGGGCACCCATTCTGATATAGGAATGTAGAAAGAGTGGAGCAGTGGGAAAACATCCTGATACCGGAATGTAGAGAGAGTGGATCAGTGGACACACATCGTGATACAGGAATGTAGAAAGAGTGGAGCAATGGACACACTTCCTGATAGAGGAATGTAGAGGGACTGGACCAGTGGGCACACATCCTGATACAGGAATGTAGAGAGAGTTGGTGCAGTAGGCTGCACACACCCTCTTGCAGTAATGTAGAGAGAGTGGTGCAGTGGGCACACATCCTGATACAGGAATGTCAACAGAGGGGAGCAGTGGGCACACATCATGATACAGGACTGTAGCGAGTGTGGAGCACTGGGCACACATCCTGATACAGCAATGTGGAGATTGTCGACCAGTGGTCTGGACACACTCCTGATGCTGGAATGTAGAGAGAGTGGAGCAGTGGGCACACTTCCAGATAGAGCAATGCAGAGAGAGGGGAGCAGTGGGAAAACATCCTGATACAGGAATGTAGAGAGAGTCGAGCAGTGGGCTGGACACTCATCCTGATGCAGGATTCTAGAGAGAGTGGAGCAGTGGACACACATCGTGATACAGGAATGTAGAGAGAGTGGAGCAGTGGGCACACATCCTAATACAGGAATGCAGAGAGAGTGGAGCAGTG
This sequence comes from Hypanus sabinus, assembly GCF_030144855.1. Lineage (NCBI taxonomy): Eukaryota > Metazoa > Chordata > Chondrichthyes > Myliobatiformes > Dasyatidae > Hypanus > Hypanus sabinus. Next base: position 13,691,685 of record NC_082711.1, read on the forward strand.
GGAAAACATCCTGATACAGGTATGTAGAAAGAGTGGAGCAGTGGGCACACATCCACATTCAGGAATGCAGAGAGAGTGGAGCAGTGGGCACACATCCTGATACAGGAATGTAGGGAGAGGGGAGCAGTGGGCACACATCCTGATACAGGAATGTAGAGAGAGTGGACCAGTGGGCACACATCCTCATACAGCAATGTGGAGATTGTGGAGCAGTGGTCTGGACACACTCTTGATACTGGAATGTAGAGAGAGTGGAGCAGTGGGCACACATCCTGATACAGCAATGTGGAGAGAGCGGAGCAGTGGTCCGGACACACTCCTGATACAGGAATGCAGAGAGAATGCAGCAGTGGGCACCCATTCTGATATAGGAATGTAGAAAGAGTGGAGCAGTGGGAAAACATCCTGATACCGGAATGTAGAGAGAGTGGATCAGTGGACACACATCGTGATACAGGAATGTAGAAAGAGTGGAGCAATGGACACACTTCCTGATAGAGGAATGTAGAGGGACTGGACCAGTGGGCACACATCCTGATACAGGAATGTAGAGACAGTTGGTGCAGTAGGCTGCACACACCCTCTTGCAGTAATGTAGAGAGAGTGGTGCAGTGGGCACACATCCTGATACAGGAATGTCAACAGAGGGGAGCAGTGGGCACACATCATGATACAGGACTGTAGCGAGTGTGGAGCACTGGGCACACATCCTGATACAGCAATGTGGAGATTGTCGACCAGTGGTCTGGACACACTCCTGATGCTGGAATGTAGAGAGAGTGGAGCAGTGGGCACACTTCCAGATAGAGCAATGCAGAGAGAGGGGAGCAGTGGGAAAACATCCTGATACAGGAATGTAGAGAGAGTCGAGCAGTGGGCTGGACACTCATCCTGATGCAGGATTCTAGAGAGAGTGGAGCAGTGGACACACATCGTGATACAGGAATGTAGAGAGAGTGGAGCAGTGGGCACACATCCTGATACAGGAATGTAGAGAGAGTGGAGCAGTGGGCACACATCCACATACAGGAATGTGGAGATTGTGGAGCAGTGGTCTGGACACACTCCTGATACTGGAATGTAGAGAGAGTGGAGCAGTGGGCACACTTCCTGATAGAGCAATGCAGAGAGAGGGGAGCAGTGGGAAAACATCCTGATACAGGAATGCAGTGCGAATGGAGCAGTGGACACACATCCTGATACAGGAATGTAGAGAGAGTGGAGCACTGGACTGGACACTCATCCTGATGCAGGATTGTAGAGAGAGGGGAGCAGTGGGCACACATCCTCATACAGCAATGTAGAGACAGTGGAGCAGTGGGCACACATCCTGATACAGGAATGTAGAGAGAGTTGGTGCAGTAGGCTGCACACACCCTCTTGCAGTAATGTAGAGAGAGTGGAGCAGTGGACACACATCCTGATACAGCAATGTAGAGACAGTGGAGCAGTGGGCACACATCCACATACAGGAATGCAGAGAGAGTGGAGCAGTGGGCACACATCCTGATACAGGAATGTAGAGAGAGTGGAGCAGTGGGAAAAAATCCTGATACAGGAATGCAGAGAGAGTGGAGCAGTGGGCACCCACCCTGATATAGGAATGTAGAGAGAATGGTGCAGTGGACACATCCTGATACAGGAATGTAGAAAGAGTGGAGCAGTGGACACACATCCTGATACAGGAATGTAGAGAGAGTGGAGCACTGGGCACACATCCTGATACAGGAATGTAGAGAGTGGGGAGCACTGGGCACACATCCTGATACAGGAATGTAGAGAGTGTCGAGCAGTGGACACACATCCTGATAGAGGAATGCAGAGAGAGTGGAGCAGTGGGAAAACATCCTGATACAGGTATGTAGAAAGAGTGGAGCAGTGGGCACACATCCACATACAGGAATGCAGAGAGAGTGGAGCAGTGGGCACACATCCTGATACAGGAATGTAGGGAGAGGGGAGCAGTGGGCACACATCCTGATACAGGAATGTAGAGAGAGTGGACCAGTGGGCACACATCCTCATACAGCAATGTGGAGATTGTGGAGCAGTGGTCTGGACACACTCTTGATACTGGAATGTAGAGAGAGTCGAGCAGTGGGCACACATCCTGATACAGCAATGTGGAGAGAGCGGAGCAGTGGTCCGGACACACTCCTGATACAGGAATGCAGAGAGAATGGAGCAGTGGGCACCCATTCTGATATAGGAATGTAGAAAGAGTGGAGCAGTGGGAAAACATCCTGATACCGGAATGTAGAGAGAGTGGAGCAGTGGACACACATCGTGATACAGGAATGTAGAAAGAGTGGAGCAATGGACACACTTCCTGATAGAGGAATGTAGAGGGACTGGACCAGTGGGCACACATCCTGATACAGGAATGTAGAGAGAGTTGGTGCAGTAGGCTGCACACACCCTCTTGCAGTAATGTAGAGAGAGTGGTGCAGTGGGCACACATCCTGATACAGGAATGTCAACAGAGGGGAGCACTGGGCACCCATCCTGATACAGCAATGTGGAGATTGTCGACCAGTGGTCTGGACACACTCCTGATACTGGAATGTAGAGAGAGTGGAGCAGTGGGCACACTTCCAGATAGAGCAATGCAGAGAGAGGGGAGCAGTGGGAAAACATCCTGATACAGGAATGTAGAGAGAGTCGAGCAGTGGGCTGGACACTCATCCTGATGCAGGATTCTAGAGAGAGTGGAGCAGTGGACACACATCGTGATACAGGAATGTAGAGAGAGTGGAGCAGTGGGCACACATCCTCATACAGCAATGTGGAGATTGTGGAGCAGTGGTCTGGACACACTCTTGATACTGGAATGTAGAGAGAGTGGAGCAGTGGGCACACTTCCTGATAGAGCAATGTAGAGAGAGTGGAGCAGTGGGCACACATCCTGATAGAGCAATGTAGAGAGAGTGGAGCAGTGGACACACATCCTGATACAGGAATGTAGAGAGAGTCGAGCAGTGGGAAAACATCCTGATACAGTAATGTAGAGAGAGTGGAGCAGTGGGCACACTTCCTGATAGAGCAATGCAGAGAGAGGGGAGCAGTGGGAAAACATCCTGATACAGGAATGCAGTGCGAATGGAGCAGTGGACACACATCCTGATACAGGAATGTAGAGAGAGTGGAGCACTGGACTGGACACTCATCCTGATGCAGGATTGTAGAGAGAGGGGAGCAGTGGGAACACATCCTCATACAGCAATGTGGAGATTGTGGAGCAGTGGTCTGGACACACTCCTGATACTGGAATGTAGAGACAGTGGAGCAGTGGGCACACATCCTGATACAGGAATGTAGAGAGAGTTGGTGCAGTAGGCTGCACACACCCTCTTGCAGTAATGTAGAGAGAGTGGAGCAGTGGACACACATCCTGATACAGGAATGTAGAGAGAGTCGAGCAGTGGGCTGGACACTCATCCTGATGCAGGATTCTAGAGAGGGTGGAGCAGTGGACACACATCGTGATAAAGGAATGTAGAGAGAGTGGTGCAGTGGACACATCCTGATACAGGAATGTCGAGAGACGGGAGCAGTGGGAAAACATCCTGATACCAGAATGTAGAGCGAGTTCAGCTGTGGGCACACATCCTGATACAGGAATGCAGAGAGAGTGGAGCAGTGGACACACATCCTGATACAGGAATATAGAGAGAGTGGAGCACTGGGCACACATCCACATACAGGAATGCAGAGAGGGTGGAGCAGTGGGCACACATCCTGATACAGGAATGTAGAGAGAGTGGAGCAGTGGGAAAAAATCCTGATATAGGAATGTAGAAGGAGTGGAGCAGTGGACCCACTTCCTGATACAGGTATGTAGAGAGAGTGGAGCAGTGGGCACACATCCACATACAGGAATGTGGAGATTGTGGAGCAGTGGTCTGGACACACTCCTGATACAGGAATGTAGAGAGAGTGGAGCAGTGGGCACACTTCCTGATAGAGCAATGCAGAGAGAGGGGAGCAGTGGGAAAACATCCTGATACAGGAATGTAGAGAGAGTCGAGCAGTGGGAAAACATCCTGATACAGTAATGTAGAGAGAGTGGAGCAGTGGGCACCCACCCTGATATAGGAATGTAGAGAGAATGGTGCAGTGGACACATCCTGATACAGGAATGTAGAAAGAGTGGAGCAGTGGACACACATCCTGATACAGGAATGTAGAGAGAGTGGAGCACTGGGCACACATCCTGATACAGGAATGTAGAGAGTGTCGAGCAGTGGACACACATCCTGATACAGCAATGTTGGGAGAGTGGAGCAGTGGACACACATCCTGATACAGGAATGTAGAGAGTGTCGAGCAGTGGACACACATCCTGATACAGCAATGTTGGGAGAGTGGAGCAGTGGACACACATCCTGATACAGGAATGTAGAAAGAGTGGAGCAGTGGGCACACATCCTGATACAGGAATGTAGAGAGAGTGGAGCAGTGGACACACATCCTGATACAGGAATGTAGAGAGAGTGGAGCAGTGGGAAAACATCCTGATACAGGAATGCAGAGAGAGTGGAGCGGTCGGCTGGACACTCATCCTGATGCAGGATTCTAGAGAGAGTGGAGCAGTGGACACACATCGTGATACAGGAATGTAGAAAGAGTGGAGTAGTGGGCACACATCCACATACAGGAATGTGGAGATTGTGGAGCAGTGGTCTGGACACACTCCTGATACAGGAATGTAGAGAGAGTGGAGCAGTGGGCACACATCCTGATACAGGAATGTAGAGAGAGTGGAGCAGTGGGCACCCACCCTGATATAGGAATGTAGAGAGAATGGTGCAGTGGACACATCCTGATACAGGAATGTAGAAAGAGTGGAGCAGTGGGCACACATCCTGATACAGGAATGTAGAGAGTGTCGAGCAGTGGACACACATCCTGATACAGCAATGTTGGGAGAGTGGAGCAGTGGACACACATCCTGATACAGGAATGTAGAGAGTGTCGAGCAGTGGACACACATCCTGATACAGCAATGTTGGGAGAGTGGAGCAGTGGACACACATCCTGATACAGGAATGTAGAAAGAGTGGAGCAGTGGGCACACATCCTGATACAGGAATGTAGAGAGAGTGGAGCAGTGGGAAAACATCCTGATACAGTAATGTAGAGAGAGTGGAGCAGTGGACACACATCCTGATACAGGAATGTAGAGAGAGTGGAGCAGTGGGAAAACATCCTGATACAGGAATGCAGAGAGAGTGGAGCGGTGGGCTGGACACTCATCCTGATGCAGGATTCTAGAGAGAGTGGAGCAGTGGACCCACTTCCTGATACAGGAATGTAGAGAGAGTGGAGTAGTGGGCACACATCCACATACAGGAATGTGGAGATTGTGGAGCAGTGGTCTGGACACACTCCTGATACAGGAATGTAGAGAGAGTGGAGCAGTGGGCACACATCCTGATACAGGAATGTAGAGAGAGTGGAGCAGTGGGCACCCACCCTGATATAGGAATGTAGAGAGAATGGTGCAGTGGACACATCCTGATACAGGAATGTAGAAAGAGTGGAGCACTGGGCACACATCCTGATACAGGAATGTAGAGAGAGTGGAGCACTGGGCACACATCCTGATACAGGAATGTAGAGAGTGGGGAGCACTGGGCACACATCCTGATACAGGAATGTAGAGAGTGTCGAGCAGTGGACACACATCCTGATACAGCAATGTTGGGAGAGTGGAGCAGTGGACACACATCCTGATACAGGAATGTAGAGAGAGTGGAGCACTGGGCACACATCCTGATACAGGAATGTAGAGAGTGTCGAGCAGTGGACACACATCCTGATACAGCAATGTTGGGAGAGTGGAGCAGTGGTCTGGACACACTCCTGATACAGGAATGTAGAGAGAGTGGAGCAGTGGGCAGACATCCGCATACAGGAATGTTGAGAGAGTGGAGCAGTGGGAAAACATCCTGATACAGTAATGTTGAGAGAGTGGAGCAGTGGGAAAACATCCTGATACAGGAATGCAGAGAGAGTGGAGCAGTGGGCTGGACACTCATCCTGATGCAGGATTCTAGAGAGAGTGGAGCAGTGGGCACACATCCTAATACAGGAATGCAGAGAGAGTGGAGCAGTGGGAAAACATCCTGATACAGGTATGTAGAAATAGTGGAGCAGTGGGCACACATCCACATACAGGAATGCAGAGAGAGTGGAGCAGTGGGCACACATCCTGATACAGGAATGTAGGGAGAGGGGAGCAGTGGGCACACATCCTGATACAGGAATGTAGAGAGAGTGGACCAGTGGGCACACATCCTCATACAGCAATGTGGAGATTGTGGAGCAGTGGTCTGGACACACTCTTGATACTGGAATGTAGAGAGAGTCGAGCAGTGGGCACACATCCTGATACAGCAATGTGGAGAGAGCGGAGCAGTGGTCCGGACACACTCCTGATACAGGAATGCAGAGAGAATGGAGCAGTGGGCACCCATTCTGATATAGGAATGTAGAAAGAGTGGAGCAGTGGGAAAACATCCTGATACCGGAATGTAGAGAGAGTGGAGCAGTGGACACACATCGTGATACAGGAATGTAGAAAGAGTGGAGCAATGGACACACTTCCTGATAGAGGAATGTAGAGGGACTGGACCAGTGGGCACACATCCTGATACAGGAATGTAGAGAGAGTTGGTGCAGTAGGCTGCACACACCCTCTTGCAGTAATGTAGAGAGAGTGGTGCAGTGGGCACACATCCTGATACAGGAATGTCAACAGAGGGGAGCAGTGGGCACACATCATGATACAGGACTGTAGCGAGTGTGGAGCACTGGGCACACATCCTGATACAGCAATGTGGAGATTGTCGACCAGTGGTCTGGACACACTCCTGATACTGGAATGTAGAGAGAGTGGAGCAGTGGGCACACTTCCAGATAGAGCAATGCAGAGAGAGGGGAGCAGTGGGAAAACATCCTGATACAGGAATGTAGAGAGAGTCGAGCAGTGGGCTGGACACTCATCCTGATGCAGGATTCTAGAGAGAGTGGAGCAGTGGACACACATCGTGATACAGGAATGTAGAGAGAGTGGAGCAGTGGGCACACATCCTCATACAGCAATGTGGAGATTGTGGAGCAGTGGTCTGGACACACTCTTGATACTGGAATGTAGAGAGAGTGGAGCAGTGGGCACACTTCCTGATAGAGCAATGCAGAGAGAGGGGAGCAGTGGGAAAACATCCTGATACAGGAATGCAGTGCGAATGGAGCAGTGGACACACATCCTGATACAGGAATGTAGAGAGAGTGGAGCACTGGACTGGACACTCATCCTGATGCAGGATTGTAGAGAGAGGGGAGCAGTGGGAACACATCCTCATACAGCAATGTGGAGATTGTGGAGCAGTGGTCTGGACACACTCCTGATACTGGAATGTAGAGACAGTGGAGCAGTGGGCACACATCCTGATACAGGAATGTAGAGAGAGTTGGTGCAGTAGGCTGCACACACCCTCTTGCAGTAATGTAGAGAGAGTGGAGCAGTGGACACACATCCTGATACAGGAATGTAGAGAGAGTCGAGCAGTGGGCTGGACACTCATCCTGATGCAGGATTCTAGAGAGGGTGGAGCAGTGGACACACATCGTGATAAAGGAATGTAGAGAGAGTGGTGCAGTGGACACATCCTGATACAGGAATGTCGAGAGACGGGAGCAGTGGGAAAACATCCTGATACCAGAATGTAGAGCGAGTTCAGATGTGGGCACACATCCTGATACAGGAATGTAGAGAGAGTGGAGCAGTGGACACACATCCTGATACAGGAATATAGTGAGAGTGGAGCACTGGGCACACATCCACATACAGGAATGCAGAGAGGGTGGAGCAGTGGGCACACATCCTGATACAGGAATGTAGAGAGAGTGGAGCAGTGGGAAAAAATCCTGATATAGGAATGTAGAAGGAGTGGAGCAGTGGACCCACTTCCTGATACAGGTATGTAGAGAGAGTGGAGCAGTGGGCACACATCCACATACAGGAATGTGGAGATTGTGGAGCAGTGATCTGGACACACTCCTGATACAGGAATGTAGAGAGAGTGGACCAGTGGGCACACATCCTCATACAGCAATGTGGAGATTGTGGAGCAGTGGTCTGGACACACTCTTGATACTGGAATGTAGAGAGAGTGGAGCAGTGGGCACACATCCTGATACAGCAATGTGGAGAGAGCGGAGCAGTGGTCCGGACACACTCCTGATACAGGATTGCAGAGAATGGAGCAGTGGGCACCCATTCTGATATAGGAATGTAGAAAGAGTGGAGCAGTGGGAAAACATCCTGATACAGCAATGTTGAGAGTGTGGTCCAGTAGGCTGGACACACCCTCTTGCAGTTATGTAGAGAGAGTGGAGCAGTGGACACACATCCTGATACAGGATAGTCCAGACAGGGGAGCTGTGGGCACACATCCTGATACAGGAATGTAGAGAGAGTGGAGCAGTTGGCACACATTCTGATACAGGAATATAGAGAGGGTGGAGCAGTGGGCTTGACACACATCCTGATACAGGAATGTCGAGAGAGGGGAGCTGTGGGCACACATCCTGATACCGGAATGTAGAGAGTGTGGAGCAGTGGACACACATCGTGATACAGGAATGTAGAAAGAGTGGAGCAATGGACACACTTCCTGATAGAGGAATGTAGAGGGACTGGACCAGTGGGCACACATCCTGATACAGGAATGTCAACAGAGGGGAGCAGTGGGCACACATCATGATACAGGACTGTAGCGAGTGTGGAGCACTGGGCACACATCCTGATACAGCAATGCAGAGAGAGTGGAGCAGTGGGCACACATCCTCATACAGCAATGTGGAGATTGTGGAGCAGTGGTCTGGACACACTCCTGATACTGGAATGTAGAGAGAGTGGAGCAGTGGGCACACATCCTGATACAGCAATGTGGAGAGAGCGGAGCAGTGGTCCGGACACACTCCTGATACAGGAATGTAGAGAGAGTGGAGCAGTGGGCACAGATCCTGATACAGCAATGTGGAGAGAGTTGAGCAGTGGGCACACATCCACATACAGGAATGCAGAGAGAGTGGAGCAGTGGGCACACATCCTGATACAGGAATGTAGAGAGAGTGGAGCAGTGGGAAAACATCCACATACAGGAATGCAGAGAGAGTGGAGCAGTGGGCACACATCCTGATAGAGGAATGTAGAGAGAGTGGAGCACTGGGCACACGTTCTGATACAGGAATGTAGAGAGAGTGGAGCACTGGGCACACATCCTGATAGAGGAATTTAGAGAGAGTGGACCAGTGGACACACATCCTGATACAGGAATGTAGAGAGAGGGGAGCAGTGGGCAGACAGCCTGATACAGGAATGTTGAGAGAGTGGAGCAGTGGGCACACATCCTGATACAGGAATGTTGAGAGAGTGGAGCAGTGGGAAAACATCCTGTTACAGTAATTTTGAGAGAGTGGAGCAGTGGACACACATCATGATACAGGACTGTAGCGAGTGTGGAGCACTGGGCACACATCCTCATACAGCAATGTGGAGATTGTCGACCAGTGGACTGGACACCCTCCTGATATTGGAATGTAGAGAGAGTGGAGCAGTGGGCACACTTCCGGATAGAGCAATGCAGAGAGAGGGGAGCAGTGGGAAAACATCCTGATACAGGAATGCAGTGCGAATGGAGCAGTGGACACACATCCTGATAGAGGAATGTAGAGAGAGTCGAGCAGTGGGCTGGACACTCATCCTGATGCAGGATTCTAGAGAGAGTGGAGCAGTGGACACACATCGTGATACAGGAATGTACAGAGAGTGGAGCAGTGGGCACACATCCACATACAGGAATGTAGAGAGAGTGGAGCAGTGGACACACATCCTGATACAGCAATGTAGAGAGAGTGGAGCAGTGGGCTGGACACTCATCCTGATGCAGGATTCTAGAGAGAGTGGAGCAGTGGACACACATCCTGATACAGGAATGTAGAGAGAGTCGAGAGATGGGCTGGACACTCATCCTGATGCAGGGTTCTAGAGAGAGTGGACAAGTGGGCACACATCCTGATATAGGAATGTTGAGAGAGTGGAGCAGTGGGCACACATCCTGATACAGCAATGCAGAGAGAGTGGAGCAGTGGGCACACATCCTCATACAGCAATGTGGAGATTGTGGAGCAGTGGTCTGGACACACTCCTGATACAGGAATGTTGAGAGAGTGGAGCAGTGGGAAAACATCCTGATAAAGGAATGTAGAGAGAGTGCAGCAGTGGGCACACATCCTCATACAGCAATGTGGAGATTGTGGAGCAGTGGTCCGGACACACTCCTGATACTGGAATGTAGAGAGAGTGGAGCAGTGGGCACACTTCCTGATAGAGCAATGCAGAGAGAGGGGAACAGTGGGAAAACATCCTGATACAGGAATGCAGTGCGAATGGTGCAGTGGACACACATCCTGATACAGGAATGTAGAGAGAGTGGAGCTGTGGGCTGGACACTCATCCTGATGCCGGATTGTAGAGAGAGTGGAGCAGTGGACACACATCCTGATACAGGAATGTAGAGAGAGTGGAGCAGTGGACACACATACTGATACAGGAATGTAGAGAGAGTGGAGCAGTGGGCACACATCCTGATACAGGAATGTAGAGAGAGTGGACCAGTGGACACACATCCTGATAGAGGAATGTAGAGAGAGGGGAACAGTGGGAAAACATCCTGATACAGGAATGCAGAGTGAGTGGAGCAGTGGGCTGGACACTCATCCTGATGCAGGATTGTAGAGAGCGTGGAGCAGTGGACACACATCCTGATACAGCAATGTAGAGAGAGTGGAGCAGTGGACACACATCCTGATACAGCAATGTAGAGAGAGTGGAGCAGTGGACACACATCATGATACAGGAATGTAGAGAGAGTCGAGCAGTGGTCTGGACACACTCCTGATACAGCAATGTAGAGAGAATGGAGCAGTGGGAAAACATCCTGATACAGTAATGTAGAGAGAGTGGAGCAGTGGGCACACATCCTCATACAGCAATGTGGTGATTGTGGAGCAGTGGACACACATCCTAATAGAGCAATGCAGAGAGAGGGGAGCAGTGGGAAAAAATCCTGATACAGATATGCAGTGCGAATGGAGCAGTGGACACACATCCTGATACAGGAAGGTAGAGAGAGTGGAGCAGTGGACTGGACACTCATCCTGATGCAGGATTGTAGAGAGAGTGGACCAGTGGACACACATCCTGATACAGGAATGTGGAGAGGGTGGAGCAGTGGGCACACATCCACATACAGGATTGCAGAGAGAGTGGAGCAGTGGGCACACATCCTGATAGAGGAATGTAGAGAGACTGGACCAGTGGCCACACATCCTGATACAGGAATGTAGAGAGAGTTGGTGCAGTAGGCTGGACACACCCTCTTGCAGTAATGTAGAGAGAGTGGAGCAGTGGACACACATCCTGATACAGGAATGTCAAGAGAGGGGAGCAGTGGACACACATCCTGATACAGGAATGTCAAGAGAGGGGAGCAGTGGACACACATCCTGATACAGGAATGTCAAGAGAGGGGAGCAGTGGGCACACATCATGATACAGGACTGTAGCGAGTGTGGAGCACTGGGCACACATCCTCATACAGCAATGTGGAGATTGTGGACCAGTGGTCTGGACACACTCCTGATACTGGAATGTAGAGAGAGTGGAGCAGTGGACACACATCCTGATACAGGAATGCAGTGAGAATGGAGTAGTGGACACACATCCTGATACAGGAATGTAGGGAGAGGGGAGCAGTGGGCACACATCCTGATACAGGAATGTAGAGAGAGTGGACCAGTGGGCACACATCCTCATACAGCAATGTGGAGATTGTGGAGCAGTGGTCTGGACACACTCCTGATACAGGAATGCAGAGAGAATGCAGCAGTGGGCACCCATTCTGATATAGGAATGTAGAGAGAGTGGAGCAATGGACACACTTCCTGATAGAGGAATGTAGAGGGACTGGACCAGTGGGCACACATCCTGATACAGGAATGTAGAGAGAGTTGGTGCAGTAGGCTGCACACACCCTCTTGCAGTAATGTAGAGAGAGTGGTGCAGTGGGCACACATCCTGATACAGGAATGTCAACAGAGGGGAGCAGTGGGCACACATCATGATACAGGACTGTAGCGAGTGTGGAGCACTGGGCACAATTCCTGATACAGCAATGTGGAGATTGTCGACCAGTGGTCTGGACACACTCCTGATACTGGAATGTAGAGAGAGTGGAGCAGTGGGCACACTTCCAGATAGAGCAATGCAGAGAGAGGTGAGCAGTGGGAAAACATCCTGATACAGGAATGTAGAGAGAGTCGAGCAGTGGGCTGGACACTCATCCTGATGCAGGATTCTAGAGAGAGTGGAGCAGTGGACACACATCGTGATACAGGAATGTAGAGAGAGTGGAGCAGTGGGCACACATCCTAATACAGGAATGCAGAGAGAGTGGAGCAGTGGGAAAACATCCTGATAGAGGTATGTAGAAAGACTGGAGCAGTGGGCACACATCCACATACAGGAATGCAGAGAGAGTGGAGCAGTGGGCACACATCCTCATACAGCAATGTGGAGATTGTGGAGCAGTGGTCTGGACACACTCTTGATACTGGAATGTAGAGAGAGTGGAGCAGTGGGCACACTTCCTGATAGAGCAATGCAGACAGAGGGGAGCAGTGGGAAAACATCCTGATAAAGGAATGCAGTGCGAATGGAGCAGTGGACACTCATCCTGATACAGGAATGTAGAGAGACTGGACCAGTGGGCACACATCCTGATACAGCAATGTGGAGAGAGCGGAGCAGTGGTCCGGACACACTCCTGATACAGGAATGCAGAGAGAATGGAGCAGTGGGCACCCATCCTGATATAGGAATGTAGAGAGAGTGCAGCAGTGGGAAAACATCCTGATACAGGAATGTAGGGAGACTGGACCAGTGGGCACACATCCTGATACAGGAATGTAGAGAGAGTGGAGCAGTGGGAAAACATCCTGATACCAGAATGTAGAGAGAGTTCAGCTGTGGGCACACATCCTGATATAGGAATGTAGAGAGATTGGAGCAGTGGGCACACATCCACATACAGGAATGCAGAGAGAGTGGAGCAGTGGGCACACATCCTGATAGAGGAATGTAGAGAGACTAGACCAGTGGGCACACATCCTGATACAGGAATGTAGAGAGAGTGGAGCAGTGGGAAAACATCCACATAAAGGAATGCAGAGAGAGTGGAGCACTGGGCACACATCCTGATAGAGGAATTTAGAGAGAGTGGACCAGTGGACACACATCCTGATACAGGAATGTAGAGAGAGGGCAGCAGTGCGCACACATCCTGATACAGGAATGTTGAGAGAGTGGAGCAGTGGGAAAACATCCCGATACAGTAATTTTGAGAGAGTGGAGCAGTGGGAAAACATCCTGATACAGGAATGCAGAGAGAGTGGAGCAGTGGGCTGGACACTCATCCTGATGCAGGATTGGAGAGAGCGTGGAGCAGTGGGCACACATCCTGATAGAGCAATGTAGAGAGAGTGGAGCAGTGGGCACACATCCTGATAGAGCAATGTAGAGAGAGTGGAGCAGTGGACACACATCCTGATACAGGAATGTAGAGAGAGTCGAGCAGTGGGAAAACATCCTGATACAGTAATGTAGAGAGAGTGGAGCAGTGGGAAAACTTCCTGATACAGTAATGTAGAGAGAGTGGAGCAGTGGGCACACTTCCTGATAGAGCAATGCAGAGAGAGGGGAGCAGTGGGAAAACATCCTGATACAGGAATGCAGTGCGAATGGAGCAGTGGACACACATCCTGATACAGGAATGTAGAGAGAGTGGAGCACTGGACTGGACACTCATCCTGATGCAGGATTGTAGAGAGAGGGGAGCAGTGGGAACACATCCTCATACAGCAATGTGGAGATTGTGGAGCAGTGGTCTGGACACACTCCTGATACTGGAATGTAGAGACAGTGGAGCAGTGGGCACACATCCTGATACAGGAATGTAGAGAGAGTTGGTGCAGTAGGCTGCACACACCCTCTTGCAGTAATGTAGAGAGAGTGGAGCAGTGGACACACATCCTGATACAGCAATGTGGAGAGAGTGGAGCACTGGGCACACATCCACATACAGGAATGCAGAGAGAGTGGAGCAGTGGACACACATCCTGATACAGGAATGTAGAGAGAGTCGAGCAGTGGGCTGGACACTCATCCTGATGCAGGATTCTAGAGAGGGTGGAGCAGTGGACACACATCGTGATAAAGGAATGTAGAGAGAGTGGTGCAGTGGACACATCCTGATACAGGAATGTCGAGAGACGGGAGCAGTGGGAAAACATCCTGATACCAGAATGTAGAGCGAGTTCAGCTGTGGGCACACATCCTGATACAGGAATGTAGAGAGAGTGGAGCAGTGGACACACATCCTGATACAGGAATATAGGGAGAGTGGAGCACTGGGCACACATCCACATACAGGAATGCAGAGAGAGTGGAGCAGTGGGCACACATCCTGATACAGGAATGTAGAGAGAGTGGAGCAGTGGGAAAAAATCCTGATATAGGAATGTAGAAGGAGTGGAGCAGTGGACCCACTTCCTGATACAGGTATGTAGAGAGAGTGGAGCAGTGGGCACACATCCACATACAGGAATGTGGAGATTGTGGAGCAGTGGTCTGGACACACTCCTGATACAGGAATGTAGAGAGAGTGGAGCAGTGGGCACACTTCCTGATAGAGCAATGCAGAGAGAGGGGAGCAGTGGGAAAACATCCTGATAGAGGTATGTAGAAAGAGTGGAGCAGTGGGCACACATCCACATACAGGAATGCAGAGAGAGTGGAGCAGTGGGCACACATCCTCATACAGCAATGTGGAGATTGTGGAGCAGTGGTCTGGACACACTCTTGATACTGGAATGTAGAGAGAGTGGAGCAGTGGGCACACTTCCTGATAGAGCAATGCAGACAGAGGGGAGCAGTGGGAAATCATCCTGATAAAGGAATGCAGTGCGAATGGAGCAGTGGACACTCATCCTGATACAGGAATGTAGAGAGACTGGACCAGTGGGCACACATCCTGATACAGCAATGTGGAGAGAGCGGAGCAGTGGTCCGGACACACTCCTGATACAGGAATGCAGAGAGAATGGAGCAGTGGGCACCCATCCTGATATAGGAATGTAGAGAGAGTGCAGCAGTGGGAAAACATCCTGATACAGGAATGTAGGGAGACTGGACCAGTGGGCACACATCCTGATACAGGAATGTAGAGAGAGTGGAGCAGTGGGAAAACATCCTGATACCAGAATGTAGAGAGAGTTCAGCTGTGGGCACACATCCTGATATAGGAATGTAGAGAGAGTGGAGCAGTGGACACACATCCTGATACAGGAAAGCAGTGAGAATGGAGTAGTGGACACACATCCTGATACAGGAATGTAGAGAGAGTGGAGCAGTGGGCACACATCCACATACAGGAATGCAGAGAGAGTGGAGCAGTGGGCACACATCCTGATAGAGGAATGTAGAGAGACTAGACCAGTGGGCACACATCCTGATACAGGAATGTAGAGAGAGTGGAGCAGTGGGAAAACATCCACATACAGGAATGCAGAGAGAGTGGAGCAGTGGGAAAACATCCACATACAGGAATGCAGAGAGAGTGGAGCAGTGGGCACACATCCTGATAGAGGAATGTAGAGAGAGTGCAGCACTGGGCACACATCCTGATACAGGAATGTAGAGAGAGTGGAGCACTGGGCACACATCCTGATAGAGGAATTTAGAGAGAGTGGACCAGTGGACACACATCCTGATACAGGAATGTAGAGAGAGGGCAGCAGTGCGCACACATCCTGATACAGGAATGTTGAGAGAGTGGAGCAGTGGGAAAACATCCCGATACAGTAATTTTGAGAGAGTGGAGCAGTGGGAAAACATCCTGATACAGGAATGCAGAGAGAGTGGAGCAGTGGGCTGGACACTCATCCTGATGCAGGATTGGAGAGAGCGTGGAGCAGTGGGCACACATCCTGATAGAGCAATGTAGAGAGAGTGGAGCAGTGGGCACACATCCTGATACAGGAATGTAGAGAGAGTCGAGCAGTGGGAAAACATCCTGATACAGTAATGTAGAGAGAGTGGAGCAGTGGGAAAACTTCCTGATACAGTAATGTAGAGAGAGTGGAGCAGTGGGCACACTTCCTGATAGAGCAATGCAGAGAGAGGGGAGCAGTGGGAAAACATCCTGATACAGGAATGCAGTGCGAATGGAGCAGTGGACACACATCCTGATACAGGAATGTAGAGAGAGTGGAGCACTGGACTGGACACTCATCCTGATGCAGGATTGTAGAGAGAGGGGAGCAGTGGGAACACATCCTCATACAGCAATGTGGAGATTGTGGAGCAGTGGTCTGGACACACTCCTGATACTGGAATGTAGAGACAGTGGAGCAGTGGGCACACATCCTGATACAGGAATGTAGAGAGAGTTGGTGCAGTAGGCTGCACACACCCTCTTGCAGTAATGTAGAGAGAGTGGAGCAGTGGACACACATCCTGATACAGGAATGTAGAGAGAGTCGAGCAGTGGGCTGGACACTCATCCTGATGCAGGATTCTAGAGAGGGTGGAGCAGTGGACACACATCGTGATAAAGGAATGTAGAGAGAGTGGTGCAGTGGACACATCCTGATACAGGAATGTCGAGAGACGGGAGCAGTGGGAAAACATCCTGATACCAGAATGTAGAGCGAGTTCAGCTGTGGGCACACATCCTGATACAGGAATGTAGAGAGAGTGGAGCAGTGGACACACATCCTGATACAGGAATATAGAGAGAGTGGAGCACTGGGCACACATCCACATACTGGAATGCAGAGAGGATGGAGCAGTGGGCACACATCCTGATACAGGAATGTAGAGAGAGTGGAGCAGTGGGAAAAAATCCTGATATAGGAATGCAGAGAGAGTGGAGCAGTGGACCCACTTCCTGATACAGGTATGTAGAGAGAGTGGAGCAGTGGGCACACATCCACATACAGGAATGTGGAGATTGTGGAGCAGTGGTCTGGACACACTCCTGATACAGGAATGTAGAGAGAGTGGAGCAGTGGGCACACATCCACATACAGGAATGTGGAGATTGTGGAGCAGTGGTCTGGACACACTCCTGATACAGGAATGTAGAGAGAGTGGAGCAGTGGGCACCCACCCTGATATAGGAATGTAGAGAGAATGGTGCAGTGGACACATCCTGATACAGGAATGTAGAAAGAGTGGAGCAGTGGACACACATCCTGATACAGGAATGTAGAGAGAGTGGAGCACTGGGCACACATCCTGATACAGGAATGTAGAGAGTGTCGAGCAGTGGACACACATCCTGATACAGCAATGTTGGGAGAGTGGAGCAGTGGACACACATCCTGATACAGGAATGTAGAGAGTGTCGAGCAGTGGACACACATCCTGATACAGCTATGTTGGGAGAGTGGAGCAGTGGACACACATCCTGATACAGGAATGTAGAAAGAGTGGAGCAGTGGGCACACATCCTGATACAGGAATGTAGAGAGAGTGGAGCAGTGGGAAAACATCCTGATACAGTAATGTAGAGAGAGTGGAGCAGTGGACACACATCCTGATACAGGAATGTAGAGAGAGTGGAGCAGTGGGAAAACATCCTGATACAGGAATGCAGAGAGAGTGGAGCAGTGGGCTGGACACTCATCCTGATGCAGGATTCTAGAGAGAGTGGAGCAGTGGACACACATCGTGATACAGGAATGTAGAGAGAGTGGAGCAGTGGGCACACATACTGATACAGGAATGCAGAGAGAGTGGAGCAGTGGGAAAACATCCTGATACAGGTATGTAGAAAGAGTGGAGCAGTGGGCACACATCCACATACAGGAATGCAGAGAGAGTGGAGCAGTGGGCACACATCCTGATACAGGAATGTAGGGAGAGGGGAGCAGTGGGCACACATCCTGATAGAGGAATGTAGAGAGAGTGGAGCAGTGGGCACACATCCTGATACAGGAATGTAGGGAGAGGGGAGCAGTGGGCACACATCCTGATACAGGAATGTAGAGAGAGTGGACCAGTGGGCACACATCCTCATACAGCAATGTGGAGATTGTGGAGCAGTGGTCTGGACACACTCTTGATACTGGAATGTAGAGAGAGTGGAGCAGTGGGCACACATCCTCATACAGCAATGTGGAGATTGTGGAGCAGTGGTCTGGACACACTCTTGATACTGGAATGTAGAGAGAGTGGAGCAGTGGGCACACATCCTGATACAGCAATGTGGAGAGAGCGGAGCAGTGGTCCGGACACACTCCTGATACAGGATTGCAGAGAATGGAGCAGTGGGCACCCATTCTGATATAGGAATGTAGAAAGAGTGGAGCAGTGGGAAAACATCCTGATACAGCAATGTTGAGAGTGTGGTCCAGTAGGCTGGACACACCCTCTTGCAGTTATGTAGAGAGAGTGGAGCAGTGGACACACATCCTGATACAGGATAGTCCAGACAGGGGAGCTGTGGGCACACATCCTGATACAGGAATGTAGAGAGAGTGGAGCAGTTGGCACACATTCTGATACAGGAATATAGAGAGGGTGGAGCAGTGGGCTTGACACACATCCTGATACAGGAATGTCGAGAGAGGGGAGCTGTGGGCACACATCCTGATACCGGAATGTAGAGAGTGTGGAGCAGTGGACACACATCGTGATACAGGAATGTAGAAAGAGTGGAGCAATGGACACACTTCCTGATAGAGGAATGTAGAGAGACTGGACCAGTGGGCACACATCCTGATACAGGAATGTCAACAGAGGGGAGCAGTGGGCACACATCATGATACAGGACTGTAGCGAGTGTGGAGCACTGGGCACACATCCTGATACAGCAATGTGGAGATTGTCGACCAGTGGTCTGGACACACTCCTGATACTGGAATGTAGAGAGAGTGGAGCAGTGGGCACACTTCCAGATAGAGCAATGCAGAGAGAGGGGAGCAGTGGGAAAACATCCTGATACAGGAATGTAGAGAGAGTCGAGCAGTGGGCTGGACACTCATCCTGATGCAGGATTCTAGAGAGAGTGGAGCAGTGGACACACATCGTGATACAGGAATGTAGAGAGAGTGGAGCAGTGGGCACACATCCTAATACAGGAATGCAGAGAGAGTGGAGCAGTGGGAAAACATCCTGATAGAGGTATGTAGAAAGAGTGGAGCAGTGGGCACACATCCACATACAGGAATGCAGAGAGAGTGGAGCAGTGGGCACACATCCTCATACAGCAATGTGGAGATTGTGGAGCAGTGGTCTGGACACACTCCTGATACTGGAATGTAGAGAGAGTGGAGCAGTGGGCACACATCCTGATACAGCAATGTGGAGAGAGCGGAGCAGTGGTCCGGACACACTCCTGATACAGGAATGTAGAGAGAGTGGAGCAGTGGGCACAGATCCTGATACAGCAATGTGGAGAGAGTTGAGCAGTGGGCACACATCCACATACAGGAATGCAGAGAGAGTGGAGCAGTGGGCACACATCCTGATACAGGAATGTAGAGAGAGTGGAGCAGTGGGAAAACATCCACATACAGGAATGCAGAGAGAGTGGAGCAGTGGGCACACATCCTGATAGAGGAATGTAGAGAGAGTGGAGCACTGGGCACACGTTCTGATACAGGAATGTAGAGAGAGTGGAGCACTGGGCACACATCCTGATAGAGGAATTTAGAGAGAGTGGACCAGTGGACACACATCCTGATACAGGAATGTAGAGAGAGGGGAGCAGTGGGCAGACAGCCTGATACAGGAATGTTGAGAGAGTGGAGCAGTGGGCACACATCCTGATACAGGAATGTTGAGAGAGTGGAGCAGTGGGAAAACATCCTGTTACAGTAATTTTGAGAGAGTGGAGCAGTGGACACACATCATGATACAGGACTGTAGCGAGTGTGGAGCACTGGGCACACATCCTCATACAGCAATGTGGAGATTGTCGACCAGTGGACTGGACACCCTCCTGATACTGGAATGTAGAGAGAGTGGAGCAGTGGGCACACTTCCGGATAGAGCAATGCAGAGAGAGGGGAGCAGTGGGAAAACATCCTGATACAGGAATGCAGTGCGAATGGAGCAGTGGACACACATCCTGATAGAGGAATGTAGAGAGAGTCGAGCAGTGGGCTGGACACTCATCCTGATGCAGGATTCTAGAGAGAGTGGAGCAGTGGACACACATCGTGATACAGGAATGTACAGAGAGTGGAGCAGTGGGCACACATCCACATACAGGAATGTAGAGAGAGTGGAGCAGTGGGCACACATCCTGATACAGCAATGTAGAGAGAGTGGAGCAGTGGGCTGGACACTCATCCTGATGCAGGATTCTAGAGAGAGTGGAGCAGTGGACACACATCCTGATACAGGAATGTAGAGAGAGTCGAGAGGTGGGCTGGACACTCATCCTGATATAGGAATGTTGAGAGAGTGGAGCAGTGGGCACACATCCTGATACAGCAATGCAGAGAGAGTGGAGCAGTGGGCACACATCCTCATACAGCAATGTGGAGATTGTGGAGCAGTGGTCTGGACACACTCCTGATACAGGAATGTTGAGAGAGTGGAGCAGTGGGAAAACATCCTGATAAAGGAATGTAGAGAGAGTGCAGCAGTGGGCACACATCCTCATACAGCAATGTGGAGATTGTGGAGCAGTGGTCCGGACACACTCCTGATACTGGAATGTAGAGAGAGTGGAGCAGTGGGCACACTTCCTGATAGAGCAATGCAGAGAGAGGGGAACAGTGGGAAAACATCCTGATACAGGAATGCAGTGCGAATGGTGCAGTGGACACACATCCTGATACAGGAATGTAGAGAGAGTGGAGCTGTGGGCTGGACACTCATCCTGATGCCGGATTGTAGAGAGAGTGGAGCAGTGGACACACATCCTGATACAGGAATGTAGAGAGAGTGGAGCAGTGGACACACATACTGATACAGGAATGTAGAGAGTGTGGAGCAGTGGGCACACATCCTGATACAGGAATGTAGAGAGAGTGGACCAGTGGACACAAATCCTGATAGAGGAATGTAGAGAGAGGGGAACAGTGGGAAAACATCCTGATACAGGAATGCAGAGTGAGTGGAGCAGTGGGCTGGACACTCATCCTGATGCAGGATTGTAGAGAGCGTGGAGCAGTGGACACACATCCTGATACAGCAATGTAGAGAGAGTGGAGCAGTGGACACACATCCTGATACAGCAATGTAGAGAGAGTGGAGCAGTGGACACACATCCTGATACAGGAATGTAGAGAGAGTCGAGCAGTGGTCTGGACACACTCCTGATACAGCAATGTAGAGAGAATGGAGCAGTGGGAAAACATCCTGATACAGTAATGTAGAGAGAGTGGAGCAGTGGGCACACATCCTCATACAGCAATGTGGTGATTGTGGAGCAGTGGACACACATCCTAATAGAGCAATGCAGAGAGAGGGGAGCAGTGGGAAAAAATCCTGATACAGGTATGCAGTGCGAATGGAGCAGTGGACACACATCCTGATACAGGAAGGTAGAGAGAGTGGAGCAGTGGACTGGACACTCATCCTGATGCAGGATTGTAGAGAGAGTGGACCAGTGGACACACATCCTGATACAGGAATGTGGAGAGGGTGGAGCAGTGGGCACACATCCACATACAGGATTGCAGAGAGAGTGGAGCAGTGGGCACACATCCTGATAGAGGAATGTAGAGAGACTGGACCAGTGGCCACACATCCTGATACAGGAATGTAGAGAGAGTTGGTGCAGTAGGCTGGACACACCCTCTTGCAGTAATGTAGAGAGAGTGGAGCAGTGGACACACATCCTGATACAGGAATGTCAAGAGAGGGGAGCAGTGGACACACATCCTGATACAGGAATGTCAAGAGAGGGGAGCAGTGGACACACATCCTGATACAGGAATGTCAAGAGAGGGGAGCAGTGGGCACACATCATGATACAGGACTGTAGCGAGTGTGGAGCACTGGGCACACATCCTCATACAGCAATGTGGAGATTGTGGACCAGTGGTCTGGACACACTCCTGATACAGGAATGTAGAGAGAGTGGAGCAGTGGGCACACATCCACATACAGGAATGCAGAGAGAGTGGAGCAGTGGGCACACATCCTGATACAGGAATGTAGAGAGAGTGGAGCAGTGGGAAAACATCCTAATACAGGAATGTAGAAAGAGTGGAGCAGTGGACCCACTTCCTGATAGAGGAATGTAGAGAGACTGGACCAGTGGGCACACATCCTGATACAGGAATGTAGAGAGAGTTGGTGCAGTAGGCTGCACACACCCTCCTGCAGTAACGTAGAGATAGTGGTGTAGTGGGCACACATCCTGATACAGAAATGTACGGAGAGTGGAGCTGTGGGCCGGACACACATCCTGATGCAGGAATGTAGAGAGACTGGAGCAGTACGCACACATCATGATACAGGAATATGGAGTGAGTGGAGCAGTGGGCACACATCCTGATACAGGATTGTAGAGAGAGTGGAGCAATGGGCTGGACACAGCTCATGATACAGATATGTAGAGACAGTGGAGGACTGGACGCACATCCTGATAGAGGAACATAGAGAGCGAGGAGCAGTGGGCTTGACACACATCCTGATACAGGAATGCAGAGAGAGGCTAGCAGTGGGAAAACATCCTGATCCCGGAATGTAGAGAGAGTGGAGCAGTGGGCACACATCCTGATACAGGAATGCAGAGAGAGTGGAGCAGTGGACACACATCCTGATAGAGGAAGGCAGTGAGAATGGAGCAGTGCTCACACATCCTGAAACAGGAATGTAGAGAGAGTGGAGCAGTGGGCACACATCCTGATACAGGAATGTGGAGAGAGTGGAGCAGTGGACACACATCCTGATACAGGAAGGCAGTGAGAATGGAGCAGTGGGCACACATCCTGATACAGCAATGTAGAGAGAGTGGAGCAGTGGACACACATCCTGATACAGCAATGTAGACAGAGTGGAGCAGTGGACACACATCCTGATACAGGAATGTAGAGAGAGTCGAGCAGTGGTCTGGACACACTCCTGATACAGGAATGTAGAGAGCGTGGAGCAGTGGACACTCATCCACATACAGGAATGCAGAGAGAGTGGAGCAGTGGGCACACATCCTGATAGAGGAATGTGGAGAGAGTGGAGCAGTGGGCACACATCCACATACAGGAATGCAGAGAGAGTGGAGCAGTGGGCACACATCCTGATAGAGGAATGTAGAGAGCGTGGAGCAGTGGACACTCATCCTGATACAGGAATGTGGAGAGAGTGGAGCAGTGGGCACACATCCTGATAGAGGAATGTAGAGAGAGTGGAGCAGTGGGCACACATCCACATACAGGAATGCAGAGAGAGTTGGTGCAGTAGGCTGGACACACCCTCTTGCAGTAATGCAGTGCGAATGGTGCAGTGGACACACATCCTGATACAGGAATGTAGAGAGAGTGGAGCTGTGGGCTGGACACTCATCCTGATGCCGGATTGTAGAGAGAGTGGAGCAGTGGACACACATCCTGATACAGCAATGTAGACAGAGTGGAGCAGTGGACACACATCCTGATACAGCAATGTAGAGAGAGTGGAGCAGTGGGAAAACATCCTGATACAGGAATGCAGAGAGAGTGGAGCAGTGGGCTGGACACTCATCCTGATGCAGGATTCTAGAGAGAGTGGAGCAGTGGACACACATCGTGATACAGGAATGTAGAGAGAGTGGAGCAGTGGGCACACATCCTAATACAGGAATGCAGAGAGAGTGGAGCAGTGGGAAAACATCCTGATACAGGTATGTAGAAAGAGTGGAGCAGTGGGCACACATCCACATTCAGGAATGCAGAGAGAGTGGAGCAGTGGGCACACATCCTGATACAGGAATGTAGGGAGAGGGGAGTAGTGGGCACACATCCTGATACAGGAATGTAGAGAGAGTGGACCAGTGGGCACACATCCTCATACAGCAATGTGGAGATTGTGGAGCAGTGGTCTGGACACACTCTTGATACTGGAATGTAGAGAGAGTCGAGCAGTGGGCACACATCCTGATACAGCAATGTGGAGAGAGCGGAGCAGTGGTCCGGACACACTCCTGATACAGGAATGCAGAGAGAATGCAGCAGTGGGCACCCATTCTGATATAGGACTGTAGAAAGAGTGGAGCAGTGGGAAAACATCCTGATACCGGAATGTAGAGAGAGTGGAGCAGTGGGAAAACATCCTGATACCGGAATGTAGAGAGAGTGGAGCAGTGGACACACATCGTGATACAGGAATGTAGAAAGAGTGGAGCAATGGACACACTTCCTGATAGAGGAATGTAGAGGGACTGGACCAGTGGGCACACATCCTGATACAGGAATGTAGAGAGAGTTGGTGCAGTAGGCTGCACACACCCTCTTGCAGTAATGTAGAGAGAGTGGTGCAGTGGGCACACATCCTGATACAGGAATGTCAACAGAGGGGAGCAGTGGGCACACATCATGATACAGGACTGTAGCGAGTGTGGAGCACTGGGCACACATCCTGATACAGCAATGTGGAGATTGTCGACCAGTGGTCTGGACACACTCCTGATACTGGAATGTAGAGAGAGTGGAGCAGTGGGCACACTTCCAGATAGAGCAATGCAGAGAGAGGGGAGCAGTGGGAAAACATCCTGATACAGGAATGTAGAGAGAGTCGAGCAGTGGGCTGGACACTCATCCTGATGCAGGATTCTAGAGAGAGTGGAGCAGTGGACACACATCGTGATACAGGAATGTAGAGAGAGTGGAGCAGTGGGAAAAAATCCTGATACAGGAATGTAGAAAGAGTGGAGCAGTGGACCCACTTCCTGATACAGGAATGTAGAGAGAGTGGAGCAGTGGGCACACATCCACATACAGGAATGTGGAGATTGTGGAGCAGTGGTCTGGACGCACTCCTGATACAGGAATGTAGAGAGAGTGGAGCAGTGGGCACACATCCTGATACAGGAATGTAGAGAGAGTGGAGCAGTGGGCACCCACCCTGATATAGGAATGAAGAGAGAATGGTGCAGTGGACACATCCTGATACAGGAATGTTGAGAGTGTCGAGCACTGGGCACACATCCTGATACAGCAATGTTGGGAGAGTGGAGCAGTGGTCTGGACACACTCCTGATACAGGAATGTAGAGAGAGTGGAGCAGTGGGTAGACATCCGCATACAGGAATGTAGAGAGAGTGGAGCAGTGGGCACCCATCCTGATACAGGAATGTTGAGAGAGTGGAGCAGTGGGAAAACATCCTGATACAGTAATGTTGAGAGAGTGGAGCAGTGGGAAAACATCCTGATACAGGAATGCAGAGAGAGTGGAGCAGTGGGCTGGACACTCATCCTGATGCAGGATTCTAGAGAGAGTGGAGCAGTGGACACACATCGTGATACAGGAATGTAGAGTGAGTGGAGCAGTGGGCACACATCCTAATACAGGAATGCAGAGAGAGTGGAGCAGTGGGAAAACATCCTGATACAGGTATGTAGAAAGAGTGGAGCAGTGGGCACACATCCACATTCAGGAATGCAGAGAGAGTGGAGCAGTGGGCACACATCCTGATACAGGAATGTAGAGAGAGTGGAGCACTGGACTGGACACTCATCCTGATGCAGGATTGTAGAGAGAGGGGAGCAGTGGACACACATCCTGATACAGGAATGTAGAGAGAGTGGAGCAGTGGGCACACATCCACATACAGGAATGCAGAGAGAGTGGAGCAGTGGGCACACATCCTGATAGAGGAATGTGGAGAGAGTGGAGCAGTGGGCACACATCCACATACAGGAATGCAGAGAGAGTGGAGCAGTGGGCACACATCCTGATAGAGGAATGTAGAGAGCGTGGAGCAGTGGACACTCATCCTGATACAGGAATGTGGAGAGAGTGGAGCAGTGGGCACACATCCTGATAGAGGAATGTAGAGAGAGTGGAGCAGTGGGCACACATCCACATACAGGAATGCAGAGAGAGTTGGTGCAGTAGGCTGGACACACCCTCTTGCAGTAATGTAGAGAGAGTGGAGCAGTGGACACACATCCTGATACAGCAATGTAGAGAGAGTGGAGCAGTGGGAAAACATCCTGATACAGGAATGCAGAGAGAGTGGAGCAGTGGGCTGGACACTCATCCTGATGCAGGATTCTAGAGAGAGTGGAGCAGTGGACACACATCGTGATACAGGAATGTAGAGAGAGTGGAGCAGTGGGCACACATCCTAATACAGGAATGCAGAGAGAGTGGAGCAGTGGGAAAACATCCTGATACAGGTATGTAGAAAGAGTGGAGCAGTGGGCACACATCCACATTCAGGAATGCAGAGAGAGTGGAGCAGTGGGCACACATCCTGATACAGGAATGTAGGGAGAGGGGAGCAGTGGGCACACATCCTGATACAGGAATGTAGAGAGAGTGGACCAGTGGGCACACATCCTCATACAGCAATGTGGAGATTGTGGAGCAGTGGTCTGGACACACTCTTGATACTGGAATGTAGAGAGAGTCGAGCAGTGGGCACACATCCTGATACAGCAATGTGGAGAGAGCGGAGCAGTGGTCCGGACACACTCCTGATACAGGAATGCAGAGAGAATGCAGCAGTGGGCACCCATTCTGATATAGGAATGTAGAAAGAGTGGAGCAGTGGGAAAACATCCTGATACCGGAATGTAGAGAGAGTGGAGCAGTGGACACACATCGTGATACAGGAATGTAGAAAGAGTGGAGCAATGGACACACTTCCTGATAGAGGAATGTAGAGGGACTGGACCAGTGGGCACACATCCTGATACAGGAATGTAGAGAGAGTTGGTGCAGTAGGCTGCACACACCCTCTTGCAGTAATGTAGAGAGAGTGGTGCAGTGGGCACACATCCTGATACAGGACTGTAGCGAGTGTGGAGCACTGGGCACACATCCTGATACAGCAATGTGGAGATTGTCGACCAGTGGTCTGGACACACTCCTGATACTGGAATGTAGAGAGAGTGGAGCAGTGGGCACACTTCCAGATAGAGCAATGCAGAGAGAGGGGAGCAGTGGGAAAACATCCTGATACAGGAATGTAGAGAGAGTCGAGCAGTGGGCTGGACACTCATCCTGATGCAGGATTCTAGAGAGAGTGGAGCAGTGGACACACATCGTGATACAGGAATGTAGAGAGAGTGGAGCAGTGGGAAAAAATCCTGATACAGGAATGTAGAAAGAGTGGAGCAGTGGACCCACTTCCTGATACAGGAATGTAGAGAGAGTGGAGCAGTGGGCACACATCCACATACAGGAATGTGGAGATTGTGGAGCAGTGGTCTGGACGCACTCCTGATACAGGAATGTAGAGAGAGTGGAGCAGTGGGCACACATCCTGATACAGGAATGTAGAGAGAGTGGAGCAGTGGGCACCCACCCTGATATAGG
Source organism: Hypanus sabinus (assembly GCF_030144855.1). NCBI lineage: Eukaryota > Metazoa > Chordata > Chondrichthyes > Myliobatiformes > Dasyatidae > Hypanus > Hypanus sabinus. The sequence goes on from NC_082711.1 coordinate 13,719,301, forward strand.
AATGAAGAGAGAATGGTGCAGTGGACACATCCTGATACAGGAATGTTGAGAGTGTCGAGCACTGGGCACACATCCTGATACAGCAATGTTGGGAGAGTGGAGCAGTGGTCTGGACACACTCCTGATACAGGAATGTAGAGAGAGTGGAGCAGTGGGTAGACATCCGCATACAGGAATGTAGAGAGAGTGGAGCAGTGGGCACCCATCCTGATACAGGAATGTTGAGAGAGTGGAGCAGTGGGAAAACATCCTGATACAGTAATGTTGAGAGAGTGGAGCAGTGGGAAAACATCCTGATACAGGAATGCAGAGAGAGTGGAGCAGTGGGCTGGACACTCATCCTGATGCAGGATTCTAGAGAGAGTGGAGCAGTGGACACACATCGTGATACAGGAATGTAGAGTGAGTGGAGCAGTGGGCACACATCCTAATACAGGAATGCAGAGAGAGTGGAGCAGTGGGAAAACATCCTGATACAGGTATGTAGAAAGAGTGGAGCAGTGGGCACACATCCACATTCAGGAATGCAGAGAGAGTGGAGCAGTGGGCACACATCCTGATACAGGAATGTAGAGAGAGTGGAGCACTGGACTGGACACTCATCCTGATGCAGGATTGTAGAGAGAGGGGAGCAGTGGACACACATCCTGATACAGGAATGTAGAGAGAGTGGAGCAGTGGGCACACATCCACATACAGGAATGCAGAGAGAGTGGAGCAGTGGGCACACATCCACATACAGGAATGCAGAGAGAGTGGAGCAGTGGGCACACATCCTGATAGAGGAATGTAGAGAGCGTGGAGCAGTGGACACTCATCCTGATACAGGAATGTGGAGAGAGTGGAGCAGTGGGCACACATCCTGATAGAGGAATGTAGAGAGAGTGGAGCAGTGGGCACACATCCACATACAGGAATGCAGAGAGAGTTGGTGCAGTAGGCTGGACACACCCTCTTGCAGTAATGTAGAGAGAGTGGAGCAGTGGACACACATCCTGATACAGCAATGTAGAGAGAGTGGAGCAGTGGGAAAACATCCTGATACAGGAATGCAGAGAGAGTGGAGCAGTGGGCTGGACACTCATCCTGATGCAGGATTCTAGAGAGAGTGGAGCAGTGGACACACATCGTGATACAGGAATGTAGAGAGAGTGGAGCAGTGGGCACACATCCTAATACAGGAATGCAGAGAGAGTGGAGCAGTGGGAAAACATCCTGATACAGGTATGTAGAAAGAGTGGAGCAGTGGGCACACATCCACATTCAGGAATGCAGAGAGAGTGGAGCAGTGGGCACACATCCTGATACAGGAATGTAGGGAGAGGGGAGCAGTGGGCACACATCCTGATACAGGAATGTAGAGAGAGTGGACCAGTGGGCACACATCCTCATACAGCAATGTGGAGATTGTGGAGCAGTGGTCTGGACACACTCTTGATACTGGAATGTAGAGAGAGTCGAGCAGTGGGCACACATCCTGATACAGCAATGTGGAGAGAGCGGAGCAGTGGTCCGGACACACTCCTGATACAGGAATGCAGAGAGAATGCAGCAGTGGGCACCCATTCTGATATAGGAATGTAGAAAGAGTGGAGCAGTGGGAAAACATCCTGATACCGGAATGTAGAGAGAGTGGAGCAGTGGACACACATCGTGATACAGGAATGTAGAAAGAGTGGAGCAATGGACACACTTCCTGATAGAGGAATGTAGAGGGACTGGACCAGTGGGCACACATCCTGATACAGGAATGTAGAGAGAGTTGGTGCAGTAGGCTGCACACACCCTCTTGCAGTAATGTAGAGAGAGTGGTGCAGTGGGCACACATCCTGATACAGGAATGTCAACAGAGGGGAGCAGTGGGCACACATCATGATACAGGACTGTAGCGAGTGTGGAGCACTGGGCACACATCCTGATACAGCAATGTGGAGATTGTCGACCAGTGGTCTGGACACACTCCTGATACTGGAATGTAGAGAGAGTGGAGCAGTGGGCACACTTCCAGATAGAGCAATGCAGAGAGAGGGGAGCAGTGGGAAAACATCCTGATACAGGAATGTAGAGAGAGTGGAGCAGTGGGCTGGACACTCATCCTGATGCAGGATTCTAGAGAGAGTGGAGCAGTGGACACACATCGTGATACAGGAATGTAGAGAGAGTGGAGCAGTGGACACACATCGTGATACAGGAATGTAGAGAGAGTGGAGCAGTGGGAAAAAATCCTGATACAGGAATGTAGAAAGAGTGGAGCAGTGGACCCACTTCCTGATACAGGAATGTAGAGAGAGTGGAGCAGTGGGCACACATCCACATACAGGAATGTGGAGATTGTGGAGCAGTGGTCTGGACGCACTCCTGATACAGGAATGTAGAGAGAGTGGAGCAGTGGGCACACATCCTGATACAGGAATGTAGAGAGAGTGGAGCAGTGGGCACCCACCCTGATATAGGAATGAAGAGAGAATGGTGCAGTGGACACATCCTGATACAGGAATGTTGAGAGTGTCGAGCACTGGGCACACATCCTGATACAGCAATGTTGGGAGAGTGGAGCAGTGGTCTGGACACACTCCTGATACAGGAATGTAGAGAGAGTGGAGCAGTGGGTAGACATCCGCATACAGGAATGTAGAGAGAGTGGAGCAGTGGGCACCCATCCTGATACAGGAATGTTGAGAGAGTGGAGCAGTGGGAAAACATCCTGATACAGTAATGTTGAGAGAGTGGAGCAGTGGGAAAACATCCTGATACAGGAATGCAGAGAGAGTGGAGCAGTGGGCTGGACACTCATCCTGATGCAGGATTGTAGAGAGCGTGGAGCAGTGGGCACACATCCTGTTACAACAATGTAGAGAGAGTGGAGCAGTGGACACACATCCGGATACAGCAATGTAGAGAGAGTGGAGCAGTGGACACACATCCTGATACAGGAATGCAGAGAGAGTGGAGCAGTGGGCTGGACACTCATCCTGATGCAGGATTGTAGAGAGGGTGGACCAGTGGGCACACATCCTGATATAGGAATGTTGAGAGAGTGGAGCAGTGGGAAAACATCCTGATACAGGAATGCAGAGAGAGTGGAGCACTGGGCACACATCCTGATACAGCAATGTAGAGAGAGTCGAGCAGTGGGAAAACATCCTGATACAGTAATGTAGAGAGAGTGGAGCAGTGGGAAAACTTCCTGATACAGTAATGTAGAGAGAGTGGAGCAGTGGGCACACTTCCTGATAGAGCAATGCAGAGAGAGGGGAGCAGTGGGAAAACATCCTGATACAGGAATGCAGTGCGAATGGAGCAGTGGACACACATCCTGATACAGGAATGTAGAGAGAGTGGAGCACTGGACTGGACACTCATCCTGATGCAGGATTGTAGAGAGAGGGGAGCAGTGGGCACACATCCTCATACAGCAATGTAGAGACAGTGGAGCAGTGGGCACACATCCTGATACAGGAATGTAGAGAGAGTTGGTGCAGTAGGCTGCACACACCCTCTTGCAGTAATGTAGAGAGAGTGGAGCAGTGGACACACATCCTGATACAGCAATGTAGAGACAGTGGAGCAGTGGGCACACATCCACATACAGGAATGCAGAGAGAGTGGAGCAGTGGGCACACATCCTCATACAGCAATGTGGAGATTGTGGAGCAGTGGTCTGGACACACTCTTGATACTGGAATGTAGAGAGAGTGGAGCAGTGGGCACACTTCCTGATAGAGCAATGCAGAGAGAGGGGAGCAGTGGGAAAACATCCGGATACAGGAATGCAGTTCGAATGGAGCAGTGGACACACATCCTGATACAGGAATGTAGAGAGAGTGGAGCAGTGGGCTGGACACTCATCCTGATGCAGGATTCTAGAGAGGGTGGAGCAGTGGACACACATCGTGATAAAGGAATGTAGAGAGAGTGGTGCAGTGGACACATCCTGATACAGGAATGTCGAGAGACGGGAGCAGTGGGAACACATCCTGATACCAGAATGTAGAGCGAGTTCAGCTGTGGGCACACATCCTGATACAGGAATGTAGAGAGAGTGGAGCAGTGGGCACACATCCTGATACAGGAATGTAGAGAGAGTGGAGCAGTGGGAAAAAATCCTGATACAGGAATGTAGAAAGAGTGGAGCAGTGGACCCACTTCCTGATACAGGAATGTAGAGAGAGTGGAGTAGTGGGCACACATCCACATACAGGAATGTGGAGATTGTGGAGCAGTGGTCTGGACACACTCCTGATACAGGAATGTAGAAAGAGTGGAGCAGTGGGAAAACATCCTGATACCGGAATGTAGAGGGACTGGACCAGTGGGCACACATCCTGATACAGGAATGTAGAGAGAGTTGGTGCAGTAGGCTGCACACACCCTCTTGCAGTAATGTAGAGAGAGTGGTGCAGTGGGCACACATCCTGATACAGGAATGTCAACAGAGGGGAGCAGTGGGCACACATCATGATACAGGACTGTAGCGAGTGTGGAGCACTGGGCACACATCCTGATACAGCAATGTGGAGATTGTCGACCAGTGGTCTGGACACACTCCTGATACTGGAATGTAGAGAGAGTGGAGCAGTGGGCACACTTCCAGATAGAGCAATGCAGAGAGAGGGGAGCAGTGGGAAAACATCCTGATACAGGAATGTAGAGAGAGTCGAGCAGTGGGCTGGACACTCATCCTGATGCAGGATTCTAGAGAGAGTGGAGCAGTGGACACACATCGTGATACAGGAATGTAGAGAGAGTGGAGCAGTGGGAAAAAATCCTGATACAGGAATGTAGAAAGAGTGGAGCAGTGGACCCACTTCCTGATACAGGAATGTAGAGAGAGTGGAGCAGTGGGCACACATCCACATACAGGAATGTGGAGATTGTGGAGCAGTGGTCTGGACACACTCCTGATACAGGAATGTAGAGAGAGTGGAGCAGTGGGCACACATCCTGATACAGGAATGTAGAGAGAGTGGAGCAGTGGGCACCCACCCTGATATAGGAATGTAGAGAGAATGGTGCAGTGGACACATCCTGATACAGGAATGTTGAGAGTGTCGAGCACTGGGCACACATCCTGATACAGCAATGTTGGGAGAGTGGAGCAGTGGTCTGGACACACTCCTGATACAGGAATGTAGAGAGAGTGGAGCAGTGGGCACACATCCACATACAGGAATGTGGAGATTGTGGAGCAGTGGTCTGGACACACTCCTGATACAGGAATGTAGAGAGAGTGGAGCAGTGGACACACATCCTGATACAGGAATGTAGAGAGAGTGGAGCACTGGGCACACATCCTGATACAGGAATGTTGGGAGAGTGGAGCAGTGGTCTGGACACACTCCTGATACAGGAATGTAGAGAGAGTGGAGCAGTGGGCAGACATCTGCATACAGCAATGTTGGGAGAGTGGAGCAGTGGACACACATCCTGATACAGGAATGGAGAGAGAGTGGAGCACTGGGCACACATCCTGTTACAGCAATGTTGGGAGAGTGGAGCAGTGGTCTGGACACACTCCTGATACAGGAATGTAGAGAGAGTGGAGCAGTGGGCAGACATCCGCATACAGGAATGTAGAGAGAGTGGAGCAGTGGGCACCCATCCTGATACAGGAATGTTGAGAGAGTGGAGCAGTGGGAAAACATCCTGATACAGTAATGTTGAGAGAGTGGAGCAGTGGGAAAACATCCTGATACAGGAATGCAGAGAGAGTGGAGCAGTGGGCTGGACACATCCTGATGCAGGATTCTAGAGAGAGTGGAGCAGTGGACACACATCGTGATACAGGAATGTAGAGAGAGTGGAGAAGTGGGAAAACATCCTGATACAGGTATGTAGAAAGAGTGGAGCAGTGGGCACACATCCACATTCAGGAATGCAGAGAGAGTGGAGCAGTGGGCACACATCCTGATACAGGAATGTAGGGAGAGGGGAGCAGTGGGCACACATCCTGATACAGGAATGTAGAGAGAGTGGACCAGTGGGCACACATCCTCATACAGCAATGTGGAGATTGTGGAGCAGTGGTCTGGACACACTCTTGATACTGGAATGTAGAGAGAGTCGAGCAGTGGGCACACATCCTGATACAGCAATGTGGAGAGAGCGGAGCAGTGGTCCGGACACACTCCTGATACAGGAATGCAGAGAGAGTGGAGCAGTGGGCTGGACACTCATCCTGATGCAGGATTCTAGAGAGGGTGGAGCAGTGGACACACATCGTGATAAAGGAATGTAGAGAGAGTGGTGCAGTGGACACATCCTGATACAGGAATGTCGAGAGACGGGAGCAGTGGGAACACATCCTGATACCAGAATGTAGAGCGAGTTCAGCTGTGGGCACACATCCTGATACAGGAATGTAGAGAGAGTGGAGCAGTGGGCACACATCCTGATACAGGAATGTAGAGAGAGTGGAGCAGTGGGCACACATCCTAATACAGGAATGCAGAGACAGTGGAGCAGTGGGCACACATCCTGATACAGGAATGTAGAGAGAGTTGGTGCAGTAGGCTGCACACACCCTCTTGCAGTAATGTAGAGAGAGTGGAGCAGTGGACACACATCCACATACAGGAATGCAGAGAGAGTGGAGCAGTGGGCACACATCCTCATACAGCAATGTGGAGATTGTGGAGCAGTGGTCTGGACACACTCTTGATACTGGAATGTAGAGAGAGTGGAGCAGTGGGCACACTTCCTGATAGAGCAATGCAGAGAGAGGGGAGCAGTGGGAAAACATCCGGATACAGGAATGCAGTTCGAATGGAGCAGTGGACACACATCCTGATACAGGAATGTAGAGAGAGTGGAGCAGTGGGCTGGACACTCATCCTGATGCAGGATTCTAGAGAGGGTGGAGCAGTGGACACACATCGTGATAAAGGAATGTAGAGAGAGTGGTGCAGTGGACACATCCTGATACAGGAATGTCGAGAGACGGGAGCAGTGGGAACACATCCTGATACCAGAATGTAGAGCGAGTTCAGCTGTGGGCACACATCCTGATACAGGAATGTAGAGAGAGTGGAGCAGTGGACACACATCCTGATACAGGAATATAGAGAGAGTGGAGCAGTGGGCACACATCCTGATACAGGAATGTAGAGAGAGTGGAGCAGTGGACACACATCCTGATACAGGAATATAGAGAGAGTGGAGCAGTGGACACACTCCTGATACAGGAATGCAGAGAGAGTGGAGCAGTGGGCTGGACACTCATCCTGATGCAGGATTCTAGAGAGAGTGGAGCAGTGGACCCACTTCCTGATACAGGAATGTAGAGAGAGTGGAGTAGTGGGCACACATCCACATACAGGAATGTGGAGATTGTGGAGCAGTGGTCTGGACACACTCCTGATACAGGAATGTAGAGAGAGTGGAGCAGTGGGCACACATCCTGATACAGGAATGTAGAGAGAGTGGAGCAGTGGGCACCCACCCTGATATAGGAATGTAGAGAGAATGGTGCAGTGGACACATCCTGATACAGGAATGTAGAAAGAGTGGAGCAGTGGACACACATCCTGATACAGGAATGTAGAGAGAGTGGAGCACTGGGCACACATCCTGATACAGGAATGTAGAGAGTGGGGAGCACTGGGCACACATCCTGATACAGGAATGTAGAGAGTGTCGAGCAGTGGACACACATCCTGATACAGCAATGTTGGGAGAGTGGAGCAGTGGTCTGGACACACTCCTGATACAGGAATGTAGAGAGAGTGGAGCAGTGGGCAGACATCCGCATACAGGAATGTTGAGAGAGTGGAGCAGTGGGAAAACATCCTGATACAGTAATGTTGAGAGAGTGGAGCAGTGGGAAAACATCCTGATACAGGAATGCAGAGAGAGTGGAGCAGTGGGCTGGACACTCATCCTGATGCAGGATTCTAGAGAGAGTGGAGCAGTGGACACACATCGTGATACAGGAATGTAGAGAGAGTGGAGCAGTGGGCACACATCCTAATACAGGAATGCAGAGAGAGTGGAGCAGTGGGAAAACATCCTGATACAGGTATGTAGAAAGAGTGGAGCAGTGGGCACACATCCACATACAGGAATGCAGAGAGAGTGGAGCAGTGGGCACACATCCTGATACAGGAATGTAGGGAGAGGGGAGCAGTGGGCACACATCCTCATACAGCAATGTGGAGATTGTGGAGCAGTGGTCTGGACACACTCTTGATACTGGAATGTAGAGAGAGTCGAGCAGTGGGCACACTTCCTGATAGAGCAATGTGGAGAGAGGGGAACAGTGGTCCGGACACACTCCTGATACAGGAATGCAGAGAGAATGGAGCAGTGGGCACCCATTCTGATATTGGAATGTAGAAAGAGTGGAGCAGTGGGAAAACATCCTGATACCGGAATGTAGAGAGAGTGGAGCAGTGGACACACATCGTGATACAGGAATGTAGAAAGAGTGGAGCAATGGACACACTTCCTGATAGAGGAATGTAGAGGGACTGGACCAGTGGGCACACATCCTGATACAGGAATGTAGAGAGAGTTGGTGCAGTAGGCTGCACACACCCTCTTGCAGTAATGTAGAGAGAGTGGTGCAGTGGGCACACATCCTGATACAGGAATGTCAACAGAGGGGAGCAGTGGGCACACATCATGATACAGGACTGTAGCGAGTGTGGAGTACTGGGCACACATCCTGATACAGCAATGTGGAGATTGTCGACCAGTGGTCTGGACACACTCCTGATACTGGAATGTAGAGAGAGTGGAGCAGTGGGCACACTTCCAGATAGAGCAATGCAGAGAGAGGGGAGCAGTGGGAAAACATCCTGATACAGGAATGTAGAGAGAGTCGAGCAGTGGGCTGGACACTCATCCTGATGCAGGATTCTAGAGAGAGTGGAGCAGTGGACACACATCGTGATACAGGAATGTAGAGAGAGTGGAGCAGTGGGCACACATCCTCATACAGCAATGTGGAGATTGTGGAGCAGTGGTCTGGACACACTCTTGATACTGGAATGTAGAGAGAGTGGAGCAGTGGGCACACTTCCTGATAGAGCAATGCAGACAGAGGGGAGCAGTGGGAAAACATCCTGATAAAGGAATGCAGTGCGAATGGAGCAGTGGACACACATCCTGATACAGGAATGTAGAGAGACTGGACCAGTGGGCACACATCCTGATACATCAATGTGGAGAGAGCGGAGCAGTGGTCCGGACACACTCCTGATACAGGAATGCAGAGAGAATGGAGCAGTGGGCACCCATCCTGATATAGGAATGTAGAGAGAGTGCAGCAGTGGGAAAACATCCTGATACAGGAATGTAGGGAGACTGGACCAGTGGGCACACATCCTGATACAGGAATGTAGAGAGAGTGGAGCAGTGGGAAAACATCCTGATACCAGAATGTAGAGAGAGTTCAGCTGTGGGCACACATCCTGATATAGGAATGTAGAGAGAGTGGAGCAGTGGACACACATCCTGATGCAGGAAAGCAGTGAGAATGGAGTAGTGGACACACATCCTGATACAGGAATGTAGAGAGAGTGGGGCTGTGGGCACACATCCACATACAGGAATGCAGAGAGAGTGGAGCTGTGGGCACACATCCTGATAGAGGAATGTAGAGAGACTAGACCAGTGGGCACACATCCTGATACAGGAATGTAGAGAGAGTGGAGCAGTGGGAAAACATCCACATACAGGAATGCAGAGAGAGTGGAGCAGTGGGAAAACATCCACATACAGGAATATAGAGAGAGTGGAGCAGTGGGCACACATCCTGATAGAGGAATGTAGAGAGAGTGGAGCACTGGGCACACATCCTGATAGAGGAATTTAGAGAGAGTGGACCAGTGGACACACATCCTGATACAGGAATGTAGAGAGAGGGCAGCAGTGCGCACACATCCTGATACAGGAATGTTGAGAGAGTGGAGCAGTGGGAAAACATCCCGATACAGTAATTTTGAGAGAGTGGAGCAGTGGGAAAACATCCTGATACAGGAATGCAGAGAGAGTGGAGCAGTGGGCTGGACACTCATCCTGATGCAGGATTGGAGAGAGCGTGGAACAGTGGGCACACATCCTGATAGAGCAATGTAGAGAGAGTGGAGCAGTGGGCACACATCCTGATAGAGCAATGTAGAGAGAGTGGAGCAGTGGACACACATCCTGATACAGGAATGTAGAGAGAGTCGAGCAGTGGGAAAACATCCTGATACAGTAATGCAGAGAGTGGGAGCAGTGGGAAAACATCCTGATACAGGTATGCAGTGCGAATGGAGCAGTGGACACACATCCTGATACAGGAATGTAGAGAGAGTGGAGCACTGGACTGGACACTCATCCTGATGCAGGATTGTAGAGAGAGGGGAGCAGTGGGCACACATCCTCATACAGCAATGTAGAGACAGTGGAGCAGTGGGCACACATCCTGATACAGGAATGTAGAGAGAGTTGGTGCAGTAGGCTGCACACACCATCTTGCAGTAATGTAGAGAGAGTGGAGCAGTGGACACACATCCTGATACAGCAATGTAGAGACAGTGGAGCAGTGGGCACACATCCACATACAGGAATGCAGAGAGAGTGGAGCAGTGGGCACACATCCTCATACAGCAATGTGGAGATTGTGGAGCAGTGGTCTGGACACACTCTTGATACTGGAATGTAGAGAGAGTGGAGCAGTGGGCACACTTCCTGATAGAGCAATGCAGAGAGAGGGGAGCAGTGGGAAAACATCCGGATACAGGAATGCAGTGCGAATGGAGCAGTGGACACACATCCTGATACAGGAATGTAGAGAGAGTGGAGCAGTGGGCTGGACACTCATCCTGATGCAGGATTCTAGAGAGGGTGGAGCAGTGGACACACATCGTGATAAAGGAATGTAGAGAGAGTGGTGCAGTGGACACATCCTGATACAGGAATGTCGAGAGACGGGAGCAGTGGGAACACATCCTGATACCAGAATGTAGAGCGAGTTCAGCTGTGGGCACACATCCTGATACAGGAATGTAGAGAGAGTGGAGCAGTGGACACACATCCTGATACAGGAATATAGAGAGAGTGGAGCAGTGGGCACACATCCTGATACAGGAATGTAGAGAGAGTGGAGCAGTGGGAAAAAATCCTGATACAGGAATGTAGAAAGAGTGGAGCAGTGGACCCACTTCCTGATACAGGAATGTAGAGAGAGTGGAGTAGTGGGCACACATCCACATACAGGAATGTGGAGATTGTGGAGCAGTGGTCTGGACACACTCCTGATACAGGAATGTAGAGAGAGTGGAGCAGTGGGCACACATCCTGATACAGGAATGTAGAGAGAGTGGAGCAGTGGGCACCCACCCTGATATAGGAATGTAGAGAGAGTGGAGCAGTGGACACACATCCTGATACAGGAATGTAGAGAGAGTGGAGCAGTGGACACACATCCTGATACAGCAATGTTGGGAGAGTGGAGCAGTGGACACACATCCTGATACAGGAATGTAGAAAGAGTGGAGCAGTGGGCACACATCCTGATACAGGAATGTAGAGAGAGTGGAGCAGTGGACACACATCCTGATACAGCAATGTAGAGAGAGTGGAGCAGTGGACACACATCCTGATACAGCAATGTAGAGAGAGTGGAGCAGTGGACACATATCCTGATACAGGAATGTAATGAGAGTCGAGCAGTGGTCTGGACACACTCCTGATACAGGAATGTAGAGAGAGTGGAGCAGTGGGCAGACATCCGCATACAGGAATGTAGAGAGAGTGGAGCAGTGGGCACCCATCCTGATACAGGAATGTTGAGAGAGTGGAGCAGTGGGAAAACATCCTGATACAGGAATGCAGAGAGAGTGGACCAGTGGGCACACATCCTCATACAGCAATGTGGAGATTGTGGAGCAGTGGTCTGGACACACTCTTGATACTGGAATGTAGAGAGAGTCGAGCAGTGGGCACACATCCTGATACAGCAATGTGGAGAGAGCGGAGCAGTGGTCCGGACACACTCCTGATACAGGAATGCAGAGAGAATGGAGCAGTGGGCACCCATTCTGATATAGGAATGTAGAAAGAGTGGAGCAGTGGGAAAACATCCTGATACCGGAATGTAGAGAGAGTGGAGCAGTGGACACACATCGTGATACAGGAATGTAGAAAGAGTGGAGCAATGGACACACTTCCTGATAGAGGAATGTAGAGGGACTGGACCAGTGGGCACACATCCTGATACAGGAATGTAGAGAGAGTTGGTGCAGTAGGCTGCACACACCCTCTTGCAGTAATGTAGAGAGAGTGGTGCAGTGGGCACACATCCTGATACAGGAATGTCAACAGAGGGGAGCAGTGGGCACACATCATGATACAGGACTGTAGCGAGTGTGGAGCACTGGGCACACATCCTGATACAGCAATGTGGAGATTGTCGACCAGTGGTCTGGACACACTCCTGATACTGGAATGTAGAGAGAGTGGAGCAGTGGGCACACTTCCAGATAGAGCAATGCAGAGAGAGGGGAGCAGTGGGAAAACATCCTGATACAGGAATGTAGAGAGAGTCGAGCAGTGGGCTGGACACTCATCCTGATGCAGGATTCTAGAGAGAGTGGAGCAGTGGACACACATCGTGATACAGGAATGTAGAGAGAGTGGAGCAGTGGGCACACATCCTAATACAGGAATGCAGAGAGAGTGGAGCAGTGGGAAAACATCCTGATACAGGTATGTAGGGAGAGGGGAGCAGTGGGCACACATCCTGATACAGGAATGTAGGGAGAGGGGAGCAGTGGGCACACATCCTGATACAGGAATGTAGAGAGAGTGGACCAGTGGGCACACATCCTCATACAGCAATGTGGAGATTGTGGAGCAGTGGTCTGGACACACTCTTGATACTGGAATGTAGAGAGAGTGGAGCAGTGGGCACACATCCTGATACAGCAATGTGGAGAGAGCGGAGCAGTGGTCCGGACACACTCCTGATACAGGAATGCAGAGAGAATGGAGCAGTGGGCACCCATTCTGATATAGGAATGTAGAAAGAGTGGAGCAGTGGGAAAACATCCTGATACCGGAATGTAGAGAGAGTGGAGCAGTGGACACACATCGTGATACAGGAATGTAGAAAGAGTGGAGCAATGGACACACTTCCTGATAGAGGAATGTAGAGGGACTGGACCAGTGGGCACACATCCTGATACAGGAATGTAGAGAGAGTTGGTGCAGTAGGCTGCACACACCCTCTTGCAGTAATGTAGAGAGAGTGGTGCAGTGGGCACACATCCTGATACAGGAATGTCAACAGAGGGGAGCAGTGGGCACACATCATGATACAGGACTGTAGCGAGTGTGGAGCACTGGGCACACATCCTGATACAGCAATGTGGAGATTGTCGACCAGTGGTCTGGACACACTCCTGATACTGGAATGTAGAGAGAGTGGAGCAGTGGGCACACTTCCAGATAGAGCAATGCAGAGAGAGGGGAGCAGTGGGAAAACATCCTGATACAGGAATGTAGAGAGAGTCGAGCAGTGGGCTGGACACTCATCCTGATGCAGGATTCTAGAGAGAGTGGAGCAGTGGACACACATCGTGATACAGGAATGTAGAGAGAGTGGAGCAGTGGGCACACATCCTAATACAGGAATGCAGAGAGAGTGGAGCAGTGGGAAAACATCCTGATACAGGTATGTAGGGAGAGGGGAGCAGTGGGCACACATCCTGATACAGGAATGTAGGGAGAGGGGAGCAGTGGGCACACATCCTGATACAGGAATGTAGAGAGAGTGGACCAGTGGGCACACATCCTCATACAGCAATGTGGAGATTGTGGAGCAGTGGTCTGGACACACTCTTGATACTGGAATGTAGAGAGAGTCGAGCAGTGGGCACACATCCTGATACAGCAATGTGGAGAGAGCGGAGCAGTGGTCCGGACACACTCCTGATACAGGAATGCAGAGAGAATGCAGCAGTGGGCACCCATTCTGATATAGGAATGTAGAAAGAGTGGAGCAGTGGGAAAACATCCTGATACCGGAATGTAGAGAGAGTGGAGCAGTGGACACACATCGTGATACAGGAATGTGGAGAGAGTGGAGCAATGGACACACTTCCTGATAGAGGTATGTAGAAAGAGTGGAGCAGTGGGCACACATCCACATACAGGAATGCAGAGAGAGTGGAGCAGTGGGCACACATCCTCATACAGCAATGTGGAGATTGTGGAGCAGTGGTCTGGACACACTCTTCATACTGGAATGTAGAGAGAGTGGAGCAGTGGGCACACATCCTAATACAGGAATGCAGAGAGAGTGGAGCAGTGGGAAAACATCCTGATAGAGGTATGTAGAAAGAGTGGAGCAGTGGGCACACATCCACATACAGGAATGCAGAGAGAGTGGAGCAGTGGGCACACATCCTCATACAGCAATGTGGAGATTGTGGAGCAGTGGTCTGGACACACTCTTGATACTGGAATGTAGAGAGAGTGGAGCAGTGGGCACACTTCCTGATAGAGCAATGCAGACAGAGGGGAGCAGTGGGAAAACATCCTGATAAAGGAATGCAGTGCGAATGGAGCAGTGGACACTCATCCTGATACAGGAATGTAGAGAGAGTGCAGCAGTGGGAAAACATCCTGATACAGGAATGTAGGGAGAGTGGAGCAGTGGGCACACATCCACATACAGGAATGCAGAGAGAGTGGAGCAGTGGGCACACATCCTGATAGAGGAATGTAGAGAGACTAGACCAGTGGGCACACATCCTGATACAGGAATGTAGAGAGAGTGGAGCAGTGGGAAAACATCCACATACAGGAATGCAGAGAGAGTGGAGCAGTGGGCACACATCCTGATAGAGGAATGTAGAGAGAGTGCAGCACTGGGCACACATCCTGATAGAGGAATTTAGAGAGAGTGGACCAGTGGACACACATCCTGATACAGGAATGTAGAGAGAGGGGAACAGTGGGAAAACATCCTGATACAGGAATGCAGAGAGAGTGGAGCAGTGGGCTGGACACTCATCCTGATGCAGGATTGGAGAGAGAGTGGAGCAGTGGGCACACATCCTGATAGAGCAATGTAGAGAGAGTGGAGCAGTGGGCACACATCCTGATAGAGCAATGTAGAGAGAGTGGAGCAGTGGACACACATCCTGATACAGGAATGTAGAGAGAGTCGAGCAGTGGGAAAACATCCTGATACAGTAATGTAGAGAGAGTGGAGCAGTGGGCACACTTCCTGATAGAGCAATGCAGAGAGAGGGGAGCAGTGGGAAAACATCCTGATACAGGAATGCAGTGCGAATGGAGCAGTGGACACACATCCTGATACAGGAATGTAGAGAGAGTGGAGCACTGGACTGGACACTCATCCTGATGCAGGATTGTAGAGAGAGGGGAGCAGTGGGAACACATCCTCATACAGCAATGTGGAGATTGTGGAGCAGTGGTCTGGACACACTCCTGATACTGGAATGTAGAGACAGTGGAGCAGTGGGCACACATCCTGATACAGGAATGTAGAGAGAGTTGGTGCAGTAGGCTGCACACACCCTCTTGCAGTAATGTAGAGAGAGTGGAGCAGTGGACACACATCCTGATACAGCAATGTGGAGAGAGTGGAGCACTGGGCACACATCCACATACAGGAATGCAGAGAGAGTGGAGCAGTGGGCACACATCCTGATACAGGAATGTCAACAGAGGGGAGCAGTGGGCACACATCATGATACAGGACTGTAGCGAGTGTGGAGCACTGGGCACACATCCTGATACAGCAATGTGGAGATTGTCGACCAGTGGTCTGGACACACTCCTGATACTGGAATGTAGAGAGAGTGGAGCAGTGGGCACACTTCCAGATAGAGCAATGCAGAGAGAGGGGAGCAGTGGGAAAACATCCTGATACAGGAATGTAGAGAGAGTCGAGCAGTGGGCTGGACACTCATCCTGATGCAGGATTCTAGAGAGAGTGGAGCAGTGGACACACATCGTGATACAGGAATGTAGAGAGAGTGGAGCAGTGGGCACACATCCTAATACAGGAATGCAGAGAGAGTGGAGCAGTGGGAAAACATCCTGATAGAGGTATGTAGAAAGAGTGGAGCAGTGGGCACACATCCACATACAGGAATGCAGAGAGAGTGGAGCAGTGGGCACACATCCTCATACAGCAATGTGGAGATTGTGGAGCAGTGGTCTGGACACACTCCTGATACTGGAATGTAGAGAGAGTGGAGCAGTGGGCACACATCCTGATACAGCAATGTGGAGAGAGCGGAGCAGTGGTCCGGACACACTCCTGATACAGGAATGTAGAGAGAGTGGAGCAGTGGGCACAGATCCTGATACAGCAATGTGGAGAGAGTTGAGCAGTGGGCACACATCCACATACAGGAATGCAGAGAGAGTGGAGCAGTGGGCACACATCCTGATACAGGAATGTAGAGAGAGTGGAGCAGTGGGAAAACATCCACATACAGGAATGCAGAGAGAGTGGAGCAGTGGGCACACATCCTGATAGAGGAATGTAGAGAGAGTGGAGCACTGGGCACACGTTCTGATACAGGAATGTAGAGAGAGTGGAGCACTGGGCACACATCCTGATAGAGGAATTTAGAGAGAGTGGACCAGTGGACACACATCCTGATACAGGAATGTAGAGAGAGGGGAGCAGTGGGCAGACAGCCTGATACAGGAATGTTGAGAGAGTGGAGCAGTGGGCACACATCCTGATACAGGAATGTTGAGAGAGTGGAGCAGTGGGCACACATCCTGATACAGGAATGTTGAGAGAGTGGAGCAGTGGGAAAACATCCTGTTACAGTAATTTTGAGAGAGTGGAGCAGTGGACACACATCATGATACAGGACTGTAGCGAGTGTGGAGCACTGGGCACACATCCTCATACAGCAATGTGGAGATTGTCGACCAGTGGACTGGACACCCTCCTGATACTGGAATGTAGAGAGAGTGGAGCAGTGGGCACACTTCCGGATAGAGCAATGCAGAGAGAGGGGAGCAGTGGGAAAACATCCTGATACAGGAATGCAGTGCGAATGGAGCAGTGGACACACATCCTGATAGAGGAATGTAGAGAGAGTCGAGCAGTGGGCTGGACACTCATCCTGATGCAGGATTCTAGAGAGAGTGGAGCAGTGGACACACATCGTGATACAGGAATGTACAGAGAGTGGAGCAGTGGGCACACATCCACATACAGGAATGTAGAGAGAGTGGAGCAATGGGCTGGACACAGCTCATGATACAGATATGTAGAGATAGTGGAGCAGTGGGAAAACTTCCTGATACCGGAATGTAGAGAGAGTGGAGCAGTGGACACACTTCCTGAAACAGGAATGTAGAGAGAGTGGAGCAGTGGGCACACATCCACATACAGGAATGCAGAGAGAGTGGAGCAGTGGGAAAACATCCTGATACAGTAATGTAGAGAGAGTGGAGCAGTGGGAAAACATCCTGATACAGTAATGTAGAGAGAGGGGAGCAGTGGGCACACATCATGATACTGGACTGTAGCGAGTGTGGAGCACTGGGCACACATCCTGATACAGGAATGTGGAGATTGTGGAGCAGTGGTCTGGACACACTCCTGATACTGGGATGTAGAGAGAGTGGAGCAGTGGGCACATATCCTGATAGAGGAATGTAGAGAGACTGGACCAGTGGGCACACATCCTGATACAGGAATGTAGAGAGGGTGGAGCAGTGGGCTTGACACACATCCTGATACAGGAATGTCGAGAGAGGGGAGCTGTGGGCACACATCCTGATACAGCAATGTGGACAGAGTGGAGCAGTGGGCACACATCCGCATACAGGAATGCAGAGAGAGTGGAGCAGTGGGAAAACATCCTGATACAGGAATGTAGAAAGAGTGGAGCAGTGGGCACACATCCTGAAACAGGAATGTAGAGAGTGTAGAGCAGTGGGCACACATCCTGATACAGGTATATGGGGAGAGTGGAGCAGCGGGCACTCATCCTGATACAGGAATGTAGTTAGAGTGGAGCAGTGGGCACACATCCTGATACAGGAATGTAGTGAGAGTGGAGCAGTGGGCACACATCCTGAAACAGGAATGTAGAGAGTGTAGTGCAGTGGGCACACATCCTGATACAGCAATGTGGAGATTGTCGACCAGTGGTCTGGACACACTCCTGATACTGGAATGTAGAGAGAGTGGAGCAGTGGGCACACTTCCAGATAGAGCAATGCAGAGAGAGGGGAGCAGTGGGAAAACATCCTGATACAGGAATGTAGAGAGAGTCGAGCAGTGGGCTGGACACTCATCCTGATGCAGGATTCTAGAGAGAGTGAAGCTGTGGACACACATCGTGATACAGGAATGTAGAGAGAGTGGAGCAGTGGGCACACATCCTAATACAGGAATGCAGAGAGAGTGGAGCAGTGGGAAAACATCCTGATACAGGTATGTAGGGAGAGGGGAGCAGTGGGCACACATCCTGATACAGGAATGTAGGGAGAGGGGAGCAGTGGGCACACATCCTCATACAGCAATGTGGAGATTGTGGAGCAGTGGTCTGGACACACTCTTGATACTGGAATGTAGAGAGAGTCGAGCAGTGGGCACACATCCTGATACAGCAATGTGGAGAGAGCGGAGCAGTGGTCCGGACACACTCCTGATACAGGAATGCAGAGAGAATGCAGCAGTGGGCACCCATTCTGATATAGGAATGTAGAAAGAGTGGAGCAGTGGGAAAACATCCTGATACCGGAATGTAGAGAGAGTGGAGCAGTGGACACACATCGTGATACAGGAATGTAGAAAGAGTGGAGCAGTGGACACACATCGTGATACAGGAATGTAGAAAGAGTGGAGCAGTGGGCACACATCCTCATACAGCAATGTGGAGATTGTGGAGCAGTGGTCTGGACACACTCTTGATACTGGAATGTAGAGAGAGTGGAGCAGTGGGCACACATCCTAATACAGGAATGCAGAGAGAGTGGAGCAGAGGGAAAACATCCTGATAGAGGTATGTAGAAAGAGTGGAGCAGTGGGCACACATCCACATACAGGAATGCAGAGAGAGTGGAGCAGTGGGCACACATCCTCATACAGCAATGTGGAGATTGTGGAGCAGTGGTCTGGACACACTCTTGATACTGGAATGTAGAGAGAGTGGAGCAGTGGGCACACTTCCTGATAGAGCAATGCAGACAGAGGGGAGCAGTGGGAAAACATCCTGATAAAGGAATGCAGTGCGAATGGAGCAGTGGACACTCATCCTGATACAGGAATGTAGAGAGACTGGACCAGTGGGCACACATCCTGATACAGCAATGTGGAGAGAGCGGAGCAGTGGTCCGGACACACTCCTGATACAGGAATGCAGAGAGAATGGAGCAGTGGGCACCCATCCTGATATAGGAATGTAGAGAGAGTGCAGCAGTGGGAAAACATCCTGATACAGGAATGTAGGGAGACTGGACCAGTGGGCACACATCCTGATACAGGAATGTAGAGAGAGTGGAGCAGTGGGAAAACATCCTGATACCAGAATGTAGAGAGAGTTCAGCTGTGGGCACACATCCTGATATAGGAATGTAGAGAGAGTGGAGCAGTGGACACACATCCTGATACAGGAAAGCAGTGAGAATGGAGTAGTGGACACACATCCTGATACAGGAATGTAGAGAGAGTGGAGCAGTGGGCACACATCCACATACAGGAATGCAGAGAGAGTGGAGCAGTGGGCACACATCCTGATAGAGGAATGTAGAGAGACTAGACCAGTGGGCACACATCCTGATAGAGGAATGTAGAGAGAGTGCAGCACTGGGCACACATCCTGATACAGGAATGTAGAGAGAGTGGAGCACTGGGCACACATCCTGATAGAGGAATTTAGAGAGAGTGGACCAGTGGACACACATCCTGATACAGGAATGTAGAGAGAGGGGAACAGTGGGAAAACATCCTGATACAGGAATGCAGAGAGAGTGGAGCAGTGGGCTGGACACTCATCCTGATGCAGGATTGGAGAGAGAGTGGAGCAGTGGGCACACATCCTGATAGAGCAATGTAGAGAGAGTGGAGCAGTGGGCACACATCCTGATAGAGCAATGTAGAGAGAGTGGAGCAGTGGACACACATCCTGATACAGGAATGTAGAGAGAGTCGAGCAGTGGGAAAACATCCTGATACAGTAATGTAGAGAGAGTGGAGCAGTGGGCACACTTCCTGATAGAGCAATGCAGAGAGAGGGGAGCAGTGGGAAAACATCCTGATACAGGAATGCAGTGCGAATGGAGCAGTGGACACACATCCTGATACAGGAATGTAGAGAGAGTGGAGCACTGGACTGGACACTCATCCTGATGCAGGATTGTAGAGAGAGGGGAGCAGTGGGAACACATCCTCATACAGCAATGTGGAGATTGTGGAGCAGTGGTCTGGACACACTCCTGATACTGGAATGTAGAGACAGTGGAGCAGTGGGCACACATCCTGATACAGGAATGTAGAGAGAGTTGGTGCAGTAGGCTGCACACACCCTCTTGCAGTAATGTAGAGAGAGTGGAGCAGTGGACACACATCCTGATACAGCAATGTGGAGAGAGTGGAGCACTGGGCACACATCCACATACAGGAATGCAGAGAGAGTGGAGCAGTGGACACACATCCTGATACAGGAATGTAGAGAGAGTGGAGCAGTGGGAAAACATCCTGATACAGGAATGCAGAGAGAGTGGAGCAGTGGGCTGGACACTCATCCTGATGCAGGATTCTAGAGAGAGTGGAGCAGTGGACACACATCGTGATACAGGAATGTAGAGAGAGTGGAGCAGTGGGCACACATACTGATACAGGAATGCAGAGAGAGTGGAGCAGTGGGAAAACATCCTGATACAGGTATGTAGAAAGAGTGGAGCAGTGGGCACACATCCACATACAGGAATGCAGAGAGAGTGGAGCAGTGGGCACACATCCTGATACAGGAATGTAGGGAGAGGGGAGCAGTGGGCACACATCCTGATAGAGGAATGTAGAGAGAGTGGAGCAGTGGGCACACATCCTGATACAGGAATGTAGGGAGAGGGGAGCAGTGGGCACACATCCTGATACAGGAATGTAGAGAGAGTGGACCAGTGGGCACACATCCTCATACAGCAATGTGGAGATTGTGGAGCAGTGGTCTGGACACACTCTTGATACTGGAATGTAGAGAGAGTCGAGCAGTGGGCACACATCCTGATACAGCAATGTGGAGAGAGCGGAGCAGTGGTCCGGACACACCCCTGATACAGGATTGCAGAGAGAATGGAGCAGTGGGCACCCATTCTGATATAGGAATGTAGAAAGAGTGGAGCAGTGGGAAAACATCCTGATACAGCAATGTTGAGAGTGTGGTCCAGTAGGCTGGACACACCCTCTTGCAGTTATGTAGAGAGAGTGGAGCAGTGGACACACATCCTGATACAGGATAGTCCAGACAGGGGAGCTGTGGGCACACATCCTGATACAGGAATGTAGAGAGAGTGGAGCAGTTGGCACACATTCTGATACAGGAATATAGAGAGGGTGGAGCAGTGGGCTTGACACACATCCTGATACAGGAATGTAGAGAGAGGGGAGCAGTGGACACACATCGTGATACAGGAATGTAGAAAGAGTGGAGCAATGGACACACTTCCTGATAGAGGAATGTAGAGGGACTGGACCAGTGGGCACACATCCTGATACAGGAATGTCAACAGAGGGGAGCAGTGGGCACACATCATGATACAGGACTGTAGCGAGTGTGGAGCACTGGGCACACATCCTGATACAGCAATGTGGAGATTGTCGACCAGTGGTCTGGACACACTCCTGATACTGGAATGTAGAGAGAGTGGAGCAGTGGGCACACTTCCAGATAGAGCAATGCAGAGAGAGGGGAGCAGTGGGAAAACATCCTGATACAGGAATGTAGAGAGAGTCGAGCAGTGGGCTGGACACTCATCCTGATGCAGGATTCTAGAGAGAGTGGAGCAGTGGACACACATCGTGATACAGGAATGTAGAGAGAGTGGAGCAGTGGGCACACATCCTAATACAGGAATGCAGAGAGAGTGGAGCAGTGGGAAAACATCCTGATAGAGGTATGTAGAAAGAGTGGAGCAGTGGGCACACATCCACATACAGGAATGCAGAGAGAGTGGAGCAGTGGTCTGGACACACTCCTGATACTGGAATGTAGAGAGAGTGGAGCAGTGGGCACACATCCTAATACAGGAATGTAGAGAGAGTGGAGCAGTGGGCACACATCCTAATACAGGAATGCAGAGAGAGTGGAGCAGTGGGAAAACATCCTGATAGAGGTATGTAGAAAGAGTGGAGCAGTGGGCACACATCCACATACAGGAATGCAGAGAGAGTGGAGCAGTGGGAAAACATCCTGATACAGTAATGTAGAGAGAGTGGAGCACTGGGCACACATCCTCATACAGCAATGTGGAGATTGTGGAGCAGTGGTCTGGACACACTCCTGATACAGGAATGTAGAGAGAGTGGAGCAGTGGGCACACATCCTGATACAGCAATGTGGAGAGAGCGGAGCAGTGGTCCGGACACACTCCTGATACAGGAATGTAGAGAGAGTGGAGCAGTGGGCACAGATCCTGATACAGCAATGTGGAGAGAGTTGAGCAGTGGGCACACATCCACATACAGGAATGCAGAGAGAGTGGAGCAGTGGGCACACATCCTGATACAGGAATGTAGAGAGAGTGGAGCAGTGGGAAAACATCCACATACAGGAATGCAGAGAGAGTGGAGCAGTGGGCACACATCCTGATAGAGGAATGTAGAGAGAGTGGAGCACTGGGCACACGTTCTGATACAGGAATGTAGAGAGAGTGGAGCACTGGGCACACATCCTGATAGAGGAATTTAGAGAGAGTGGACCAGTGGACACACATCCTGATACAGGAATGTAGAGAGAGGGGAGCAGTGGGCAGACAGCCTGATACAGGAATGTTGAGAGAGTGGAGCAGTGGGCACACATCCTGATACAGGAATGTTGAGAGAGTGGAGCAGTGGGAAAACATCCTGTTACAGTAATTTTGAGAGAGTGGAGCAGTGGACACACATCATGATACAGGACTGTAGCGAGTGTGGAGCACTGGGCACACATCCTCATACAGCAATGTGGAGATTGTCGACCAGTGGACTGGACACCCTCCTGATACTGGAATGTAGAGAGAGTGGAGCAGTGGGCACACTTCCGGATAGAGCAATGCAGAGAGAGGGGAGCAGTGGGAAAACATCCTGATACAGGAATGCAGTGCGAATGGAGCAGTGGACACACATCCTGATAGAGGAATGTAGAGAGAGTCGAGCAGTGGGCTGGACACTCATCCTGATGCAGGATTCTAGAGAGAGTGGAGCAGTGGACACACATCGTGATACAGGAATGTACAGAGAGTGGAGCAGTGGGCACACATCCACATACAGGAATGTAGAGAGAGTGGAGCAATGGGCTGGACACAGCTCATGATACAGCTCATGATACAGATATGTAGAGATAGTGGAGCAGTGGGAAAACTTCCTGATACCGGAATGTAGAGAGAGTGGAGCAGTGGACACACATCGTGATACAGGAATGTAGAAAGAGTGGAGCAGTGGACACACTTCCTGAAACAGGAATGTAGAGAGAGTGGAGCAGTGGGCACACATCCACATACAGGAATGCAGAGAGAGTGGAGCAGTGGGAAAACATCCTGATACAGTAATGTAGAGAGAGTGGAGCAGTGGGAAAACATCCTGATACAGTAATGTAGAGAGAGGGGAGCAGTGGGCACACATCATGATACTGGACTGTAGCGAGTGTGGAGCACTGGGCACACATCCTGATACAGGAATGTGGAGATTGTGGAGCAGTGGTCTGGACACACTCCTGATACTGGGATGTAGAGAGAGTGGAGCAGTGGGCACATATCCTGATAGAGGAATGTAGAGAGACTGGACCAGTGGGCACACATCCTGATACAGGAATGTAGAGAGGGTGGAGCAGTGGGCTTGACACACATCCTGATACAGGAATGTCGAGAGAGGGGAGCTGTGGGCACACATCCTGATACAGCAATGTGGACAGAGTGGAGCAGTGGGCACACATCCGCATACAGGAATGCAGAGAGAGTGGAGCAGTGGGAAAACATCCTGATACAGGAATGTAGAAAGAGTGGAGCAGTGGGCACACATCCTGAAACAGGAATGTAGAGAGTGTAGAGCAGTGGGCACACATCCTGATACAGGAATATGGGGAGAGTGGAGCAGCGGGCACTCATCCTGATACAGGAATGTAGTGAGAGTGGAGCAGTGGGCACACATCCTGATACAGGAATGTAGTGAGAGTGGAGCAGTGGGCACACATCCTGAAACAGGAATGTAGAGAGTGTAGTGCAGTGGGCACACATCCTGATACAGGAATATGGGGAGAGTGGAGCAGCGGGCACTCATCCTGATACAGGAATGTAGTGAGAGTGGAGCAGTGGGCACACATCCTGAAACAGGAATGTAGAGAGTGTAGAGCAGTGGGCACACATCCTGATACAGGAATATGGAGAGAGTGGAGCAGTGGGCACACATCCTGATACAGGAATGTAGAGAGAGTGGAGCACTCGACACACATCCTGATACTGGAATGTAGAGAGAGGGGAACCGTGGGAAAACATCCTGATACAGGAATGCAGAGAGAGTGGAGCAGTGGGCTGGACACTCATCCTGATGCAGGATTGTAGAGAGCGTGGAGCAGTGGACACACATCCTGATACAGGAATGCAGTGAGAATGGAGCAGTGGACACACATCCTGATACAGGAATGTGGGGAGAGTGGAGCAGTGGTCTGGACACACTCCTGATACAGGAATGTAGAGAGGGTGGAGCAGTGGGCAGACATCCACCTACAGGAATACAGAGAGAGTGGAGCAGTGAGCACCCATCCTGATACAGGAATGTAGAGAGAGTGGAGCAGTGGGAAAACATCCTGATACAGTAATGTAGAGAGTGTGGTGCAGTGGGCTGGACACACCCTCTCTCAGTTATGTAGAGAGAGTGGAGCGGTGGACACACATCCTGATACAGCAATGTGGAGATTGTGGACCAGTGGTCTGGACACACTCCTGATACTGGAATGTAGAGAGAGTGGAGCAGTGGACACACATCCTGATAGAGCAATGCAGAGAGAGGGGAACAGTGGGAAAACATCCTGATACAGGAATGCAGTGCGAATGGAGCAGTGGACACACATCCTGATACAGGACTGTAGCGAGTGTGGAGCACTGGGCACACATCCTGATACAGCAATGTGGAGATTGTCGACCAGTGGTCTGGACACACTCCTGATACTGGAATGTAGAGAGAGTGGAGCAGTGGGCACACTTCCAGATAGAGCAATGCAGAGAGAGGGGAGCAGTGGGAAAACATCCTGATACAGGAATGTAGAGAGAGTCGAGCAGTGGGCTGGACACTCATCCTGATGCAGGATTCTAGAGAGAGTGGAGCAGTGGACACACATCGTGATACAGGAATGTAGAGAGAGTGGAGCAGTGGGCACACATCCTAATACAGGAATGCAGAGAGAGTGGAGCAGTGGGAAAACATCCTGATAGAGGTATGTAGAAAGAGTGGAGCAGTGGGCACACATCCACATACAGGAATGCAGAGAGAGTGGAGCAGTGGGCACACATCCTCATACAGCAATGTGGAGATTGTGGAGCAGTGGTCTGGACACACTCCTGATACTGGAATGTAGAGAGAGTGGAGCAGTGGGCACACATCCTGATACAGCAATGTGGAGAGAGCGGAGCAGTGGTCCGGACACACTCCTGATACAGGAATGTAGAGAGAGTGGAGCAGTGGGCACAGATCCTGATACAGCAATGTGGAGAGAGTTGAGCAGTGGGCACACATCCACATACAGGAATGCAGAGAGAGTGGAGCAGTGGGCACACATCCTGATACAGGAATGTAGAGAGAGTGGAGCAGTGGGAAAACATCCACATACAGGAATGCAGAGAGAGTGGAGCACTGGGCACACATCCTGATAGAGGAATTTAGAGAGAGTGGACCAGTGGACACACATCCTGATACAGGAATGTAGAGAGAGGGGAGCAGTGGGCAGACAGCCTGATACAGGAATGTTGAGAGAGTGGAGCAGTGGGCACACATCCTGATACAGGAATGTTGAGAGAGTGGAGCAGTGGGAAAACATCCTGTTACAGTAATTTTGAGAGAGTGGAGCAGTGGACACACATCATGATACAGGACTGTAGCGAGTGTGGAGCACTGGGCACACATCCTCATACAGCAATGTGGAGATTGTCGACCAGTGGACTGGACACCCTCCTGATACTGGAATGTAGAGAGAGTGGAGCAGTGGGCACACTTCCGGATAGAGCAATGCAGAGAGAGGGGAGCAGTGGGAAAACATCCTGATACAGGAATGCAGTGCGAATGGAGCAGTGGACACACATCCTGATAGAGGAATGTAGAGAGAGTCGAGCAGTGGGCTGGACACTCATCCTGATGCAGGATTCTAGAGAGAGTGGAGCAGTGGACACACATCGTGATACAGGAATGTACAGAGAGTGGAGCAGTGGGCACACATCCACATACAGGAATGTAGAGAGAGTGGAGCAATGGGCTGGACACAGCTCATGATACAGATATGTAGAGATAGTGGAGCAGTGGGAAAACTTCCTGATACCGGAATGTAGAGAGAGTGGAGCAGTGGACACACATCGTGATACAGGAATGTAGAAAGAGTGGAGCAGTGGACACACTTCCTGAAACAGGAATGTAGAGAGAGTGGAGCAGTGGGCACACTTCCTGAAACAGGAATGTAGAGAGAGTGGAGCAGTGGACACACTTCCTGAAACAGGAATGTAGAGAGAGTGGAGCAGTGGGCACACATCCACATACAGGAATGCAGAGAGAGTGGAGCAGTGGACACACTTCCTGAAACAGGAATGTAGAGAGAGTGGAGCAGTGGGCACACATCCACATACAGGAATGCAGAGAGAGTGGAGCAGTGGGAAAACATCCTGATACAGTAATGTAGAGAGAGTGGAGCAGTGGGAAAACATCCTGATACAGTAATGTAGAGAGAGGGGAGCAGTGGGCACACATCATGATACTGGACTGTAGCGAGTGTGGAGCACTGGGCACACATCCTCATACAGCAATGTGGAGATTGTGGAGCAGTGGTCTGGACACACTCCTGATACTGGGATGTAGAGAGAGTGGAGCAGTGGGCACATATCCTGATAGAGGAATGTAGAGAGACTGGACCAGTGGGCACACATCCTGATACAGGAATGTAGAGAGGGTGGAGCAGTGGGCTTGACACACATCCTGATACAGGAATGTCGAGAGAGGGGAGCTGTGGGCACACATCCTGATACAGCAATGTGGACAGAGTGGAGCAGTGGGCACACATCCGCATACAGGAATGCAGAGAGAGTGGAGCAGTGGGAAAACATCCTGATACAGGAATGTAGAAAGAGTGGAGCAGTGGGCACACATCCTGAAACAGGAATGTAGAGAGTGTAGAGCAGTGGGCACACATCCTGATACAGGAATATGGGGAGAGTGGAGCAGCGGGCACTCATCCTGATACAGGAATGTAGTGAGAGTGGAGCAGTGGGCACACATCCTGATACAGGAATGTAGTGAGAGTGGAGCAGTGGGCACACATCCTGAAACAGGAATGTAGAGAGTGTAGTGCAGTGGGCACACATCCTGATACAGGAATATGGGGAGAGTGGAGCAGCGGGCACTCATCCTGATACAGGAATGTAGTGAGAGTGGAGCAGTGGGCACACATCCTGAAACAGGAATGTAGAGAGTGTAGAGCAGTGGGCACACATCCTGATACAGGAATATGGAGAGAGTGGAGCAGTGGGCACACATCCTGATACAGGAATGTAGAGAGAGTGGAGCACTCGACACACATCCTGATACTGGAATGTAGAGAGAGGGGAACCGTGGGAAAACATCCTGATACAGGAATGCAGAGAGAGTGGAGCAGTGGGCTGGACACTCATCCTGATGCAGGATTGTAGAGAGCGTGGAGCAGTGGACACACATCCTGATACAGGAATGCAGTGAGAATGGAGCAGTGGACACACATCCTGATACAGGAATGTGGGGAGAGTGGAGCAGTGGTCTGGACACACTCCTGATACAGGAATGTAGAGAGGGTGGAGCAGTGGGCAGACATCCACCTACAGGAATACAGAGAGAGTGGAGCAGTGAGCACCCATCCTGATACAGGAATGTAGAGAGAGTGGAGCAGTGGGAAAACATCCTGATACAGTAATGTAGAGAGTGTGGTGCAGTGGGCTGGACACACCCTCTTGCAGTTATGTAGAGAGAGTGGAGCGGTGGACACACATCCTGATACAGCAATGTGGAGATTGTGGACCAGTGGTCTGGACACACTCCTGATACTGGAATGTAGAGAGAGTGGAGCAGTGGACACACATCCTGATAGAGCAATGCAGAGAGGGGGAACAGTGGGAAAACATCCTGATACAGGAATGTAGAGAGAGTGGAGCAGTGGACACACTTCCTGATACAGGAAAGCAGGGAGAATGGAGCAGTGGACACGCATCCTGATACAGGAATGTAGAGAGCGTGGAGCAGTGGACACACTTCCTGATACAGGAAAGCAGGGAGAATGGAGCAGTGGACACACATCCTGATACAGGAATGTAGAGAGTGCGGAGCAGTGGGAAAACATCCTGATACAGGAATGTAGAGAGAGTGGTGCAGTGGGCTGGACACACACTCTTGCAGTTATGTAGAGAAAGTGGAGCAGTGGACACTCATCCTGATACAGGAATGTCCAGAGAGGGGAGCTGTGGGCACACATCCTGATACAGGAATGTAGAGAAAGTGGAGCAGTGGACACACATCCTGATACAGGAATGTAGAGAGAGTGGAGCAGTTGGCACACATTCTGATACAGGAATATAGAGAAGGTGGAGCAGTGGGCTTGACACACATCCTGATACAGGAATGTCGAGAGAGGGGAGCTGTGGGCACACATCCTCATACAGGGATGTAGAGAGAGTGGAGCAGTGGACACACTTCCTGATACAGGAAAGCAGGGAGAATGGAGCAGTGGACACGCATCCTGATACAGGAATGTAGAGAGCGTGGAGCAGTGGACACACTTCCTGATACAGGAAAGCAGGGAGAATGGAGCAGTGGACACACATCCTGATACAGGAATGTAGAGAGTGCGGAGCAGTGGGAAAACATCCTGATACAGGAATGTAGAGAGAGTGGAGTAGTGGGCACACATCCTGAAACAGGAATGTAGAGAGTGTAGAGCAGTGGGCACACATCCTGATACAGGAATATGGAGAGAGTGGAGCAGCGGGCACACATCCTGATACAGGAATGTAGTGAGAGTGGAGCAGTGGGCACACATCCTGATACAGGAATGTAGAGAGAGTGGAGCACTGGACACACATCCTGATACTGGAATGTAGAGAGTGTGGACCAGTGGACACACATCCTGATAGAGGAATGTAGGGAGAGTGGAACCGTGGGAAAACATCCTGATACAGGAATGCAGAGAGAGTGGAGCAGTGGGCTGGACACTCATCCTGATGTAGGATTGTAGAGAGCGTGGAGCAGTGGGCACACATCCTGATACAGCAATGCAGAGAGAGTGGAGCAGTGGACACACATCCTGATACAGGAATGTAGAGAGCGTGGAGCAGTGGACACACTTCCTGATACAGGAATGCAGTGAGAATGGAGCAGTGGACACACATCCTGATACAGGAAAGTGGGGAGAGTGGAGCAGTGGTCTGGACACACTCCTGATACAGGAATGTAGAGAGAGTGGAGCAGTGGGCACACATCCTGATACAGGAATGTTGAGAGAGTGGAGCAGTGGGAAAACATCCTGATACAGTAATGTAGAGAGAGTGGAGCAGTGGGAAAACATCCTGATACAGTTATGTTGAGAGAGTGGAGCAGTGGGCACACATCCTGATACAGCAATGTAGAGAATGTGGTGCAGTGGGCTGGACACACCCTCTTGCAGTTATGTAGAGAGAGTGGAGCAGTGGTCTGGACACACTCCTGATACTGGAATGTAGAGAGAGTGGAGCAGTGGACACACATCCTGATAGAGCAATGCAGAGAGAGGGGAGCAGTGGGAAAACATCCTGATACAGGAATGCAGTGCGAATGGAGCAGTGGACACACATCCTGATACAGGAATGTAGAGAGAGTGGAGCAGTTGGCACACATTCTGATACAGGAATATAGAGAGGGTGGAGCAGTGGGCTTGACACACAGCCTGATACAGGAATGTCCAGAGAGGGGAGCTATGGGCACACATCCTGATACAGGAATTTAGAGAGAGTGGAGCAGTGGACACACTTCCTGATACAGGAAAGCAGGGAGAATGGAGCAATGGACACACATCCTGATACAGAAATGTAGAGAGAGTGGAGCAGTTGGCACACATTCTGATACAGGAATATAGAGAGGGTGGAGCAGTGGTCTGGACACACTCCTGATACTGTAATGTAGAGAGAGTGGAGCAGTGGACACACATCCTGATAGAGCAATGCAGAGAGAGGGGAGCAGTGGGAAAACATCCTGATACAGGAATGCAGTGCGAATGGAGCAGTGGACACACATCCTGATACAGGAATGTAGAGAGAGTGGAGCACTGGACTGGACACTCATCCTGATGCAGGATTGTAGAGAGAGTGGAGCAGTGGACACTCATGCTGATACAGGAATGCGGTGAGAAAGGAGCAGCGGACACACATCGTCATACAGGAATGTAGAGAGAGTGGAGCAGTTGGCACACATTCTGATACAGGAATATAGAGAGGGTGGAGCAGTGCGCTTGACACACATCCTGATTCAGGAATGTCGAGAGAGGGGAGCTGTGGGCACACATCATGATACAGGAATGTAGAGAGAGTGGTGCAGTGGGCACATATCCTGATACAGCAATGTGGAGAGAGTGGAGCAGTGGGCACACATCCGCATACAGGAATGCAGAGAGAGTGGTGCAGTGTGCACACATCCTGAAAGAGGAATGTAGAGAGACTGGACCAGTGGGCACACATCCTGATACAGGAATGTAGAGAGAGTGGAGCAGTGGGAAAACATCCTGATACAGGAATGTAGAGAGAGTGGAGCAGTGGGCACACATCCGCATAGAGGAATGCAGAGAGAGTGGAGCAGTGTGCACACATCCGCATACAGGAATGCAGATAGAGTGGAGCAGTGGGCACACATCCGCATACAGGAATGCAGAGAGAGTGGAGCAGTGGGCACCCATCCTGATACAGGAATGTAGAGAGAGTGCAGCAGTGCGAAAACATCCTGATACAGGAATGTAGAGAGAGTGGAGCAGTGGGCACACATCCTGATACCGCAATGTGGAGAGAGTGGAGCAGTGGGCACACATCCTCATACAGGAATGCAGAGAGAGTGGAGCAGTGGACACATATCCTGATACCGCAATGTGGAGAGAGTGGAGCAGTGGGCACACATCCTCATACAGGAATGCAGAGAGAGTGGAGCAGTGGACACATATCCTGATACAGTAATGTAGAGAGTGTAGAGCTGTGGACACTCATCCTGATACAGGAATGTCCAGAGAGGGGAGCTGTGGGCACACATCCTGATACAGGAATATGGAGAGAGTGGAGCAGTGGGCACACATCCTGACACAGGAATGTAGTGAGAGTGGAGCAGTGGGCACACATCCTGAAACAGGAATGTAGAGAGAGTGGAGCACTGGACACACATCCTGATAGAGCAATGCAGAGAGAGGGGAGCAGTGGGAAAACATCCTGATACAGGAATGCAGTGCGAATGGAGCAGTGGACACACATCCTGATACAGGAATGTAGAGAGAGTGGAGCACTGGACTGGACACTCATCCTGATGCAGGATTGTAGAGAGAGTGGAGCAGTGGACACTCATGCTGATACAGGAATGCGGTGAGAAAGGAGCAGCGGACACACATCGTCATACAGGAATGTAGAGAGAGTGGAGCAGTTGGCACACATTCTGATACAGGAATATAGAGAGGGTGGAGCAGTGCGCTTGACACACATCCTGATTCAGGAATGTCGAGAGAGGGGAGCTGTGGGCACACATCATGATACAGGAATGTAGAGAGAGTGGTGCAGTGGGCACATATCCTGATACAGCAATGTGGAGAGAGTGGAGCAGTGGGCACACATCCGCATACAGGAATGCAGAGAGAGTGGTGCAGTGTGCACACATCCTGAAAGAGGAATGTAGAGAGACTGGACCAGTGGGCACACATCCTGATACAGGAATGTAGAGAGAGTGGAGCAGTGGGAAAACATCCTGATACAGGAATGTAGAGAGAGTGGAGCAGTGGGCACACATCCGCATAGAGGAATGCAGAGAGAGTGGAGCAGTGTGCACACATCCGCATACAGGAATGCAGATAGAGTGGAGCAGTGGGCACACATCCGCATACAGGAATGCAGAGAGAGTGGAGCAGTGGGCACCCATCCTGATACAGGAATGTAGAGAGAGTGCAGCAGTGCGAAAACATCCTGATACAGGAATGTAGAGAGAGTGGAGCAGTGGGCACACATCCTGATACCGCAATGTGGAGAGAGTGGAGCAGTGGGCACACATCCTCATACAGGAATGCAGAGAGAGTGGAGCAGTGGACACATATCCTGATACCGCAATGTGGAGAGAGTGGAGCAGTGGGCACACATCCTCATACAGGAATGCAGAGAGAGTGGAGCAGTGGACACATATCCTGATACAGTAATGTAGAGAGTGTAGAGCTGTGGACACTCATCCTGATACAGGAATGTCCAGAGAGGGGAGCTGTGGGCACACATCCTGATACAGGAATATGGAGAGAGTGGAGCAGTGGGCACACATCCTGACACAGGAATGTAGTGAGAGTGGAGCAGTGGGCACACATCCTGAAACAGGAATGTAGAGAGAGTGGAGCACTGGACACACATCCTGATACTGGAATGTAGAGAGAGTGGACCAGTGGACACACATCCTGATAGAGGAATGTAGAGAGAGTGGAGCAGTGGACACACATCCTGATACAGGAATGTGGAGAGAGTGGAGCAGTGGGCACACATCCTGATACAGGAATGTCGAGAGAGGGGAGCAGTGGGCACACATCCTCATACAGCAATGTGGAGATTGTGGAGCAGTGGTCTGGACACACTCCTGATACTAGAATGTCGAGAGAGTGGAGCAGTGGGCACACTTCCTGATAGAGCAATGCAGACAGAGGGGAGCAGTGGGAAAACATCCTGATAAAGGAATGCAGTGCGAATGGAGCAGTGGACACACATCCTGATACAGGAATGTAGAGAGAGTGGAGCACTGGACTGGACACTCATCCTGATGCAGGATTATAGAGAGAGTGGAGCAGTGGACACACATCCTGATACAGGAATGTAGAGAGAGTGGAGCACTGGACTGGACACTCATCCTGATGCAGGATTATAGAGAGAGTGGAGCAGTGGACAAACATCGTGATACAGGAATGTAGAGAGTGGGGAGCAGTGGGTACACATCCTGATACAGGAATGTAGAGAGAGTGGAGCAGTGGACACATATCCTGATACAGGAATGTAGAGAGTGTAGAGCAGTGGACACTCATCCTGATACAGGAATGTCCAGAGAGGAGAGCTGTGGGCACACATCCTGATACAGGAAAGCAGGGAGAATGGAGCAGTGGACACACATCCTGATACAGGAATGTGGAGAGAGTGGAGCAGTGGGCACACATCCTGATACAGCAATGTTGAGAGTGTGGTCCAGTAGGCTGGACACACCCTCTTGCAGTTATGTAGAGAGAGTGGAGCAGTGGACACACATCCTGATAAAGGAATGCAGTGCGAATGGAGCAGTGGACACACATCCTGATACAGGAATGTCGAGAGAGGGGAGCTGTGGGCACACATCCTGATACAGGAATGTAGAGAGAGTGGAGCAGTGGACACACTTCCTGATACAGGAAAGCAGGGAGAATGGAGCAGTGGACACACATCCTGATACAGGAATGTAGAGAGAGTGGAGCAGTGGGCACACATCCTGACACAGCAATGTGGACAGAGTGGAGCAGTGGGCACACATCCTGATACAGGAATGTAGAGAGAGTGGAGCAGTGGACACATATCCTGATACAGGAATGTAGAGAGTGTAGAGCAGTGGACACTCATCCTGATACAGGAATGTCCAGAGAGGGGAGCTGTGGGCACACATCCTGATACAGGAAAGCAGGGAGAATGGAGCAGTGGACACACATCCTGATACAGGATAGTCCAGACAGGGGAGCTGTGGGCACACATCCTGATACAGGAATGTAGAGAGAGTGGAGCAGTTGGCACACATTCTGATACAGGAATATAGAGAGGGTGGAGCAGTGGGCTTGACACACATCCTGATACAGGAATGTCGAGAGAGGGGAGCTGTGGGCACACATCCTGATACAGGAATGTAGAGAGAGTGGAGC
This sequence comes from Hypanus sabinus, assembly GCF_030144855.1. NCBI lineage: Eukaryota > Metazoa > Chordata > Chondrichthyes > Myliobatiformes > Dasyatidae > Hypanus > Hypanus sabinus. Next base: position 13,753,839 of record NC_082711.1, read on the forward strand.
AGTGGACACACTTCCTGATACAGGAAAGCAGGGAGAATGGAGCAGTGGACACTCATCCTGATGCAGGATTATAGAGAGAGTGGAGCAGTGGACAAACATCGTGATACAGGAATGTAGAGAGTGGGGAGCAGTGGGTACACATCCTGATACAGGAATGTAGAGAGAGTGGAGCAGTGGACACATATCCTGATACAGGAATGTAGAGAGTGTAGAGCTGTGGACACTCATCCTGATACAGGAATGTCCAGAGAGGGGAGCTGTGGGCACACATCCTGATACAGGAAAGCAGGGAGAATGGAGCAGTGGACACACATCCTGATACAGGAATGTGGAGAGAGTGGAGCAGTGGGCACACATCCTGATACAGCAATGTTGAGAGTGTGGTCCAGTAGGCTGGACACACCCTCTTGCAGTTATGTAGAGAGAGTGGAGCAGTGGACACACATCCTGATACAGGATAGTCCAGACAGGGGAGCTGTGGGCACACATCCTGATACAGGAATGTAGAGAGAGTGGAGCAGTTGGCACACATTCTGATACAGGAATATAGAGAGGGTGGAGCAGTGGGCTTGACACACATCCTGATACAGGAATGTCGAGAGAGGGGAGCTGTGGGCACACATCCTGATACAGGAATGCAGAGAGAGTGGAGCAGTGCACACACATACTGATACAGGAATGTTGAGAGTGTCAAGTAGTGGACACACATCCTGATACAGGAATGTGGAGAGACTGGACCAGTGGGCACACATCCTGATACAGGAATGTAGAGAGAGTGGACCAGTGGGCACACTTCCTGATAGAGCAACGCAGAGAGAGGGGAGCAGTGGGAAAACATCCTGATACAGGAATGCAGTGCTAATGGAGCAGTGGACACACATCCTGATACAGGAATGTAGAGAGAGTGGAGCACTGGACTGGACACTCATCCTGATGCAGGATTGTAGAGAGAGTGGAGCAGTGGACACACATCCTGATACAGGAATGCGGTGAGAAAGGAGCAGCGGACACACTTCGTGATACAGGAATGTAGAGAGAGGGGAGCAGTGGGTACACATCCTGATGCAGGAATGCAGTGAGAATGGAGCAGTGGACACATATCCTGATACAGGAATGTTGAGAGTGTCAAGCAGTGGACACACATCCTGATACAGGAATGTAGAGAGACTGGACCAGTGGGCACACATCCTGATACAGGAATGTAGAGAGAGTTGGTGCAGTAGGCTGGACACACCCTCTTGCAGTAATGTAGAGAGAGGGGAGCAGTGGGAAAACATCCTGATACAGGAATGTAGAGAGAGTGGAGCAGTGGACACACATCCTGATACAGGAATGCGGTGAGAAAGGAGCAGCGGACACACATCGTGATACAGGAATGTAGGGAGAGGGGAGCAGTGGGCACACATGCTGCTACAGCAATGTAGAGAGAGTTGGTGCAGTAGGCTGGACACTCCCTCTTGCAGTAATGTAGAGAGAGTGGAGCAGTGGACACACTCCTGATACTGTAATGTAGAGAGAGTGGAGCAGTGGGCACACTTCCTGATACAGGAATGTAGAGAGAGTGGAGCAGTGGACACACATCCTGATACAGGAATGCAGAGACAGTGGAGCAGTGGGCTGGACACTCATCCTGATGCAGGATTGTAGAGAGAGTGGAGCAGTGGACACACATCCTGATACAGGAATGCGGTGAGAAAGGAGCAGCGGACACACATCGTGATACAGGAATGTAGAGAGAGGGGAGCAGTGGACACATATCCTGATACAGGAATGTAGAGAGAGTGGAGCAGTGGACACATATCCTGATACAGGAATGTAGAGAGTGTAGAGCAGTGGGCACACATCCTGATACAGGAATATAGAGAGAGTGGAGCAGTGGGCACACATCCTGATACAGGAATGTAGTGAGAGTGGAGCAGTGGGCACACATCCTGATACAGGAATGTAGAGAGAGTGGAGCACTGGACACACATCCTGATACTGGAATGTAGAGAGAGGGGAACAGTGGGAAAACATCCTGATACAGGAATGCAGAGACAGTGGAGCAGTGGGCTGGACACTCATCCTGATGCAGGATTGTAGAGAGCGTGGAGCAGTGGGCACACATCCTGTTACAGCAATGTAGAGAGAGTGGAGCAGTGGACACAGATCCTGATACAGGAATGTAGAGAGAGTGGAGCAGTGGGCACACATCCTGATACAGGAATGTAGAGAGAGTGGAGCAGTGGGCACACATCTTGATACAGGACTGTAGCGAGAGTGGAGCACTGAGCACACATCCTCATACAGCAATGTGGAGAATGTGGAGCAGTGGTCTGGACACAATCCTGATCCCGGAATGTAGAGAGAGTGGACCAGTGGACACACATCCTGATACAGCAATGTAGAGAGAGTGGAGCAGTGGGCTGGACACACATTCTGATGCAGGAATGTAGAGAGAGTGGAGCATTGGGACGCATCCTGATACAGGAATGTAGAGAGGGTGGAGCAGTGGGCACACATACTCATACAGCAATGTGGAGATTGTGGAGCAGGGGTCTGGACACTCTTGATACTGGAATGTAGAGAGATGGAGCAGTGGGCACACTTCCTGATAGAGCAATGTAGAGAGAGGGGAACAGTGGGAAAACATCCTGATCCCGGAATGTAGAGAGAGTTCAGCTGTTGGCACACATCCTGATATAGGAATGTAGAGAGAGTGGAGCAGTGGACACACATCCTGATACAGGAAAGCAGTGAGAATGGAGTAGTGGACACACATCCTGATACAGGAATGTAGAGAGAGTGGAGCAGTGGGCACACATCCACATACAGGAATGCAGAGAGAGTGGAGCAGTGGGCACACATCCTGATAGAGGAATGTAGAGAGACTAGACCAGTGGGCACACATCCTGATACAGGAATGTAGAGAGAGTGGAGCAGTGGGAAAACATCCACATACAGGAATGCAGAGAGAGTGGAGCAGTGGGCACACATCCTGATACAGGAATGTGGAGAGAGTGGAGCAGTAGGCACTCATCCTGATACAGCAATGTGGGGAGAGTGGAGCAGTGGTCTGGACACACTCCTGATACAGGAATGTAGAGAGAGTGGAGCAGTGGGCAGACATCCACATACAGGAATACAGAGAGAGTGGAGCAGTGGGCACCCATCCTGATACAGTAATGTAGAGAGAGTGGAGCAGTGGGAAAACATCCTGATACAGCAATGTAGAGAGTGTGGTGCAGTGGACACACATCCTGATACAGGAATGGAGAGGGAGTGGAGCAGTGGGCACACATCCTGATACAGGAATGGAGAGGGAGTGGAGCAGTGGACACACATCCTGATACAGGAATGGAGAGGGAGTGGAGCAGTGGGCTGGACACACATCCCTGAGGTGCACCTGTGCCTTTCTGAACAACTTGGCTGCCGTGTGTTCGTCATTACTGCAGTCGGTACAGGACTACTCCACTCACAGGCAAAATCTTAAGTCCTCAATCAAAACAGAGTTTATTGTCGCCTGTACAGGTATATATTGGTACAGGTTCTATGAAAAACTTACTTGCCGCAACATTACATGCACATATTAACGTCACATAACACTCACAAAGTGCTGTAGGAACTCAGATGTTCCGTGCAACAAATAAAGTCTCTGCGTTTCGTGACGAGCCTCTTCATCAGGAAACCTCGACATTTTATACCCCTCCATCGATGATGCCTGTCCTCCTGAGTTCCTCCAGCATTTGTGCGTGCTACATTGTAAAGGCCTCCCATCTTGAAGGAGCTTTGGAAAAGTAATCCACTGATCTCCATCATTAAGGATGAGGATTTCATGCTCAGGTGTACACCTCCATTAGCATCAACAAAGCATTCCCCGCAGCAGCACAAGGAGGAAGAGGAAAAGGATAAGGATTAATACCCGCTGGCATATATTCCCAGATTTAATGTTATTCATTTGGGTTTCTCCAGCAGCCAGAAGCACAAGTGACAAATATCCATTGCCACAGATTAGATAGGGTTATAGAGTAATACAACATGAATGAAGGCCCTTCAGCCCAACACATCCATGCTAACGTGTGTCTCTCTTAGCTAGTCCCATTAGCCTGCATTTGGCCCCTCTGGCTCTAACACATATCACTCTTATACAGTTTTGTATTCTGATTCTCTTAATCCAAGTTTCTTTCAGAAAACAGGAGACACAAAACTTGTTGCTTCATAATCAATTTATGGGTTAACAGAACAAAGAGTTGTAAAATAGACAGCGATACAGCTGTACTAGGTGAATGGAGGCGGAAGTAAAAAGACTGAAGAAAAAAAACAGCTCTTTTTAAACTACATAGATAAGAAATATTCACATTCACAGATAAGAGTCAACCAATCAGAAAGCACCTATTCAAATAATTTAACACTGGTGAAGCTTCCTGTGCTTTTCAGAATTATAACAGTGTAAACGACTGCAAACACAATCTGTGACCACTAGAAAGCATACTAAGCAATTACAAGTTTGTACCAGACTCCCAAACTTTAAATGTTACTGCTGTACCTGCCTTAACTACTTCCCTTGATGGATTGTTCAATATATCTGCCACTCTCCACATGAAGGAGTTGGCCCTCAGGTCCCTTTGAAATCCTTTTCACCTCTCACATTATACCTACATCCTTTAAGTTTTACTTCCCCAACCTCGAGAAAAGGATTCACTCTGTTGAGATACAATGCCTATAAAAAGTATTCACTGCCCTTGGAAGTTTTCATGTTTTGTTGTTTTACCACATTGAATCAGGGATAGTGTCACAGCTGCAGAAAAGGAGGAAGTCGCGGAGTGATTGTCTACGGAGTCTCTGTGGGTGGAAGTTAGGAACAAGAAGGGGTCAATAACTTCACTGGGTGTTTTTTATAAACCACCCAATAGTAACAGGGACATCGAGGAGCAGATAGGAAGACAGATTCTGGAAAGATGCAATAATAACAGGGTTGTCGTAGTGAGTGATTTTAATTTCCCAAATATTGATTGACATCTCCCTAGAGCAAGGGGTTGAGATGGGGTGGAGTTTGTTAGGTGTGTTCAGGAATGTTTCTTGACACAATATATAGATAAGCCTACAAGAGGAGGGGCTGTACTTGATCTGGTATTGGGAAATGAACCTGGTCAGGTGTCAGATCTCTCAGTGGGAGAGCATTTTGGAGATAGTGATCACAATTCTATCTCCTTTAACATAACATTGGAGAGGGAGAGGAACAGACAAGTTAGGAAAGCATTTAATTGGAGTAAGGGGAAATATTAAGTTATCAGACAGGAACTTGGAAGCATAAATGGAGAACAGATGTTCTCAGGGAAATGTATGGCAGAAATGTGGCAAATGTTCAAGGGCTATTTGCATGGTGTTCTGCATAGGTATGTTCCAATGAGACAGGGAAAGGATGGTAGGGTACAGAAACTGTGGTGTACAAAGGCTGTTGAAATTCTAGACAAGAGTGAGAAAAAGCTTACAAAAGGTTCAAAAAATGAGGTAATGATAGAGATATAGAAAATTATAAGGCTAGCAGGAAGGAGCTTAAGAATGAATTTAGGAGAGCCAGAAGGGGCCATGAGAAGGCCTTGAAGGATGGGATTAATGAAACCCCAAGACATTCTACGAGTATGTGAAGAGCAAGAGGATAAAACGTGACAGAATAGGATCAATCAAGTGTGACAGCGGAAAAGTCTGTATGAAACCGGAGGAAATAGCAGAGGTACTTAATGAATACTTTGCTTCAGTATTCACTACAGAAAAGGATCTTGGCGAATGTAGAGCTGACTTACAGTGGACTGAAAAGCTTGAGCATATAGACATTAAGGAAGAAGATGTGCTGGAGTTTTTGGAAAGCATCAAGTTGAATAAGTTACCGGGACCAGACGAGATATACCCCAGGCTACTGTGGGAGGTGAGGGAGGAGATTGCTGAGCCTCTGGCAATGATCTTTGCATCATCAATGGGGACGGGAGAGGTTCCGGAGGATTGGAGGGTTCCGGATGTTGTTCCTTTATTCAAGAAAGGGAGAAAAGATAGCCCAGGAAATTATAGACCAGTGAGTCTTACTCCAATGGTTGGTAGGTTGATGGAGAAGATCCTGAGAGGCAGGATTTATGAACATTTGGAGAGGTATAATATGATTAGGAATAGTCAGCATTGCTTTGTGAAAAGTAGGTCTTGCCTTACAAGCCTGAATGAATTTTTTGAGGATGTGACTAAACACATTGATGAAGGTAGAGCAGTAGAGTGTATATGGATTTCAGCAAGGCATTTGATAAGGTACCCCATGCAGGGCTTATCGAGAAAGTAAGGAGGCATGGGATCCAAGGGGACATTGCTTTGTGGATCCAGAACTGGCTTGCCCACCGAAGGCAAAGTGTGGTTGTAGACGGGTCATATTCTGCATGGAGGTTGGTAACCAGTGGTGTGCTTCAGGGATCTGTTCTGGGTTCTCTTCATGATTTTTGTAAATGACCTGGATGAGGGAGTGGAGGGGTGGGTTAGTAAATTTGCTGATGAGACAAAGGTTGGGGGTGTTGTGGATAGTGTGGAGGACTGTCAGAGGTTACAGCGGGACATTGACAGGATGCAAAACTGGACTGAGAAGTGGCAGATGGAGTTCAACCCAGATAAGTGTGGTGGTTCATTTTGGTAGGTCAAATATGATGGCAGAATATAGTATTAATGGTAAGACTCTTAGCAGTGTGGAGGATCAGAGAGATCTTGGGGTCCAAGTCCATAGGACACTCAAAGCTGTTGCACAGGTTCACTCTATGGTTAAGAAGGCATACAGTGCATTGGCCTTCATCAACTGTGGGATTGAGTTTAAGAGCTGAGAAGTAATATTCCAGTTATATAGGACCCTGGTCAGACCCCATGTGGAGTACTGTGCTCAGTTCTGGTCACCTCACTACAGAAAGGATGTGGAAACCATAGAAAAGGTGCAGAGGAGATTTAAAGGGAGGTTACCTGGATTGGGGAACATGCCTTACAAGAATAGGTTGAGTGAACTCGGCCTTTTCTCCTTGGACTGACGGAGAATGAGAAGTGACCTGATAGAGATGTACAAGATGATGGGAGGCATTGATCGTGTGGATAGTCAGAGGCTTTTTCCCAGGGCTGAAATGGCTAGCACGAGAGGACACGAGTTTAAGGTGCTTGGAAGTAGGTACAGAGGAGATGTCAGGGGTAAGTTTTTTTATGGAGAGAGTGTTGAGTGCATGGAATGGGCTGCCAGCGACGATGGTGGAGGCAGATACGATAGGGTCTTTTAAGAGACTCCTGGATGGGTGCATAGCTTAGAAAATAGAGGGCTTATGGGTAACCCTTGGTAACTTCTAAAGTAAGGACATGTTCAGCACAGCATTGTGGGGCAAAGGGCTTGTATTGTGCTGTAGGTTTTCTATATTTCTATGAATCACTGTGAATTTAATTTTGGCTGTTTTTGACTCTGATCAACAGAAAAAGAGTGTTGTGTCAAAGTGAAAACAGATCTCTACAAAATGATCTAAATTAATTACAAATATAAAACACAAAATAATTGTTTGCATAATTACTTACCCCTTTCAAGTCAATATTTAGTAGATGCACCTTTGGCAGCAATTACAGCCCTGAGTCTGTGTGGATAGTTCTCTATCAGCTCTGCACACTGTCATTTTTTTCCCCACTCTTCTTTACAAAGCTGCTCAAGCTCTATCAGATTGCATAGGGATCGTGAGAGAACAGCCCTTTTCAAGTCCAGCCACAAATACTCAATTGGATTGAGGTCTGGACTCTGACTTGGCCACTCCAGGACATTAACTTTGTTGTTTTTAAGCCATTCCCGTGTAGCTTTGGCTTTATGCTTAGGGTCATTGTCTTACTGGAAAAGAAATCTTCTCCCAAGTCACAGTTCTCTTGCAGACGGCAGCAGGTTTTCCTCCAGGATTTCCCTGTATTTTGCTGCATTCATTTTACCCTCTACCTTCACAAGCCTCCCAGGCCCTGCTGCAGTGAAGCATCCCCACATCATGATGCAGACACCACCATGCTTCACGGTAGGGATGGTGTGTTTTTGATGATGTTCGGTGTTAGGCTTACACCAAACATTACATTTAGTCTGACGGCCAAAAAGCTCAATTTTGGTTTAATCGGACCATAGAACCTTCTTCCAGCTGACTTCAGAGTCTCCCACATGCCTTCTGGCAAACTCTAGCTGAGATTTCATGTGAGTTTTTTTCAACAGGGGCTTTCTCTTTGCCCCTCCCCACAAAGCTGTGACTGGTGAAACACCCGGGCAACAGTTGTTGTATGTGCAGTCACTTCCATCTCAGCTACTGATGGTTGTAACTCCTCCAGAGCTGTTGTAGGTCTCTCGGTGGCCTCCCTCACTAGTCCCCTTCTTGCACGGTCACTCAGTTTTTGAGGGCGGCCTGTTCGAGGCAGATTTACAGCTGTGCCATATTCTTTCCATTTCTTGATAATTGACAACTGTACTCCAAGGGATATTCAGTGACTTGGAAATTTTCTTGTATCCATCTCCTGACTTGTGCTTTTCAATAACCTTTTTGTGGAGTTGCTTGGAGTGTTCTTGGATTTGTCTACATGGTGTAGTTTTTGCCAGGACACTGACTCACCGGCAGTTGGACCTTCCAGACACAGGTGTATCGTTACCACAATCAACTGAAACACCTGACTGCACACAGGTGATCTCCACTTAACTAATTATGTGGCTTCCAAAGCCAATTTTCTGCAGCAGGGATGATTTGGTGTGTCATATTAAATGGAGTGAATACTTATGCAATCAGTTACTTTGTGTTTTATACTTCTAGTTAATTTAGATCACTTTCTAGAGATCTGTTTACACTTCGACATGAAAGAGTATTTTCCAATTGATAAGTGTCAAAAAAACAAATTAAGTCCACTGCAATTCAATATTGTAAAGCAATAAAACATAAAAACCTCCAAGGGTGGCAATTATTTTTCATAGCCACTGTATATCTCTCATGGTTTTATACACGTCTTAAAGATAACCCTTTAATCTACAGCATTCCAAAGGATAAAGTCCTGGCCTGCTCACCCCTCCCCTGTAACCCTGGCAGCATCCTTGTATTTGTTTGGTTTGGATTCATATCTTCTGAAGATAAGATAGTGAAGTTTCATCTCATCTCGGTCAGTGGAACCACCCTTGGAATGTACTGTGGGGAGGCAACACTAGCCTAGCATTACCACAGTGTGTTACAGTGTGCCAGTCTGAGGTACAATTTTTGCTGGTGTCCGTAAGGAATTTGTGTTGGCGCGTGGCCAAGTGGTTAAGGCGTTGGTCTGAAGGTCGCTAGTTTGAGCCTCAGCTAAGGCAACGTGTTGTGTCCTGTAGCAAGGCACTTAACCACACATTGCTCTGCGACGACACCGGTGCCAAGCTGTATCGCCCATTGCCCTTCCCTTGGATAACATTGGTGGCGTGGAGAGGAGAGACTTGCAACATGGGCCACTGCCGGTCTCCCATACAACCTTGCCCAGGCCTGCACCCTGGAGACTTTCCAAGGCACAAATCCATGGTCTCTCGAGACTAACGGAGGCCATGAGGAATTTGTACGTTCCCCCCACAGCCACATGAGCCATTGGGTGCTCCAGTTTCCTCCCACATACTAGAGTTAACAAGTTGTGGACATGCTATGTTGGTGCTGGAAATGCAGCGACCCCGCACAACAGGCAGTCCTCCCCAAAGCCTCCGCATCCTTCTCGTAACTGGGCAACCAGGTTTTTCACAATCAGAATCAGGTTTATTATCACTGGCGTGTGTCATGAAATTTGTTAACCCAGCTGCAGCATCGCAATGCAATACATAAAATAGAAGAAAGAAAATAAATAAATAATAAATCAATTATAATATATGTATATTGAATGGATTAAAAATCGTGCATAAATCAGAAGTAATATTTAAAAAGTGAAGTTGTGTTCAAGGGTTCAATGTCCATTTAGGAATCAGATGACAGAGGGGAAGTAGCTGTTCCTGAATCTCTGAGTGTGTGTCTTCAGGCTTCTGTACCTCCTAGCTGATGGCAGAGGGGAAGAAGCTGTTCCTGAATCGCTGAGTGTGGGTCTTCAGGCTCCTGTACCTCCTCCCTGATGGCGGAGGGGAAGAAGCTGTTCCTGAATCGCTGAGTGTGGGTCTTCAGGCTCCTGTACCTCCTCCCCGATGGCAGAGGGGAAGAAGCTGTTCCTGAATCGCTGAGTGTGGGTCTTCAGGCTCCTGTACCTCCTCCCCGATGGCGGAGGGGAAGAAGCTGTTCCTGAATCGCTGAGTGTGGGTCTTCAGGCTCCTGTACCTCCTCCCCGATGGCAGAGGGGAAGAAGCTGTTCCTGAATCGCTGAGTGTGTGCCTTCAGGCTCCTGTACCTCCTCCTGATGGTAACAGTGAGAAAAGGGCATGCCCTGGGTGCTGGAGGTCCTTAATAATGGACGCTGCCTTCCTGAGACACTGCTCACTGAAGATGTCCTGGGTACTTTGTAGGCTAGTACCCAAGATGGAGCTGACTAAATTTACAACCCTCTGCAGCTTCTTTCGGTCCTGTGCAGTAGCCCCTCCCTCCATACCAGACAGTGATGCAGCCTGTCAGAATGCTCTCCATGATACATCTGTAGAAGTCTTTGAGTGTATTTCTTGACATGCCAAATCTCATGAAACTCCTAATAAAGTATAGCCACTATCTTGCCTTCTTTATAACTGCATCGATATGTTGGGACCAGGTCAGATCCTCAGAGATCTTGACACCCAGGAACTTGAAGCTGCTCACTCTCTCTATTTCTGATCCCTCTATGAGGATTGGCATGTCTTACCCTTCATCCTACCCTTCCTGAAGTTCACAATCAGCTCTTTCATCTTACTGACATTGTGCCAGGTTGTTGCTGTGGCACCACTCCACTAGTTGGCATATCTCACTCCTGTACACCCTCTCGTCACCACCTGAGATTCTACCAACAATGTGTGCATTGTCAGCAAATTTATAGATGGAATTTGAGCTATGCCGAGCCACACACTCATGGGTATAGAGAGAGTAGAGCAGTGGGCTAAGCACACACCCCTGAGGTGCGCCAGTGTGGATCGTCAGCAGAAAGGAGATATTATCACCAATCCACACAGATTGTGGTCTTCCGGTTTGGAAATCAGTTGCAGGGGGAGGTACAGAGGCTCAGGTTCTGCAACTTCTCAATCAGGATTGTGGGAATGATGGTATTAAATGCTGAGCTATAGCCAATGAACAGCATCCTGACGTCGGTGTTTGTGTTGTCCAGGGGGTCTAAAGCCATGTGGAGAGCCATTGAGATTGCGTCTGTTGTTGACCTGTTGTGGCGATAGGCAATTTGCAATGGGTCCAGGTCTTTGCTGAGGCAGGAGTTCAGTCTAGTCATGACCAACCTCTCAAAGCATTTCATCACTGTCGATGTGAGTGCTACCGGGCGATAGTCATTATGTGAATGCAATACTCCAGGTGTTGCCTCACTGGGATTAACTTTCTGATTCTTAAATTCATATCAAGACCATCTACCCCCTCACTATCACAGCAGCGCATTTCACTGTATATTTTGATGCAGATAGCATATCTACATCAAAACTAGCTAGATGTAGATAGTAAAGGATAGTAAGGGATAAAATTGATCCTCTTGAAGATCAGAGTGGTCGGCTATGTATGGAACCAAAAGAAATGGGAGAGATATTAAATAGGTTTTTTGCATCTGTATTTACTAAGGAAACTGGAATGGAGTCTATGGAAACAAGGCAAACAAATACGGAGGTCATGGAACTTATACAGATTAAAGAGGAGGAGGTGCTTGCTGTCTTGAGACAAATCAGAGTAGATAAATCCCCAGGACCTGACAGGGTATTCCCTCAGACCTTAAGTGAGACTAGTGTTGAAATTGTAGGGCCCTGGCAGAAATATTTAAAATGTCGATATCCACAGGTCAGGTGCCGGAGGATTGGAGGATAACTCATGCAGTTCTGTTGTTTAAAAAAGGCTCAAAAAGTAAGCCGGGAAATTATAGGCCAGTATGTTTGACATCGGTAGTAGGTAAATTATTGGAAGGAATACTAAGAGATAGGATCTACAAATATTTGGATAGACAGGGACTTATTAGAAACAGTCAGCATGGCTTTGTGCGTGGTAGGTCATGTTTAACCAATCTATTAGAGTTTTTCAAGGAAGTTACCAGGAAAGTGGATGAAGGGAAGGCAGTGGATGTTATCTACATGGACTTCAGTAAGGCCATTGACAAGGTCCCGCATGGGAGGTTAGTTAGGAAGATTCAGTCACTAGGTATACATGGAGAGGTAGTAGATTGGATTAGACATTGGCTCAATGGAAGAAGCCAGAGAGTGGTAGTGGAGGATTGCTACTCTGAGTGGAGGCCTGTGACTGAGTGGAGTGCTGGGTCCATTGTTATCTGTCATCTATATCAATGATCTGGATGATAATGTGGCAAATTGGATCAACAAATTTGCTGATGATACAAAGATTGGAGGTGTAGTGGACAGTGAGGAAGGTTTTCAAAGCTTGCAAAGGGATTTGGACCAGTTGGAGGAATGGGCTGAAAAATGGCAGATGGAATTTAATGCAGACAAGTGTGAGGTATTGCACTTCGGAAGGTCAAACCAAGGTAGAACATACAAGGGAAATGGTAGGACACTGAGAAGTGCAGTAGAACAGAGGGATCTGGGAGTACAGATACATAATTCCCTAAAAGTGACATCACAATAAGATAGGGTTGTAAAGAGAGCTTTTGGTACATTGGTCTTTATAAATCAAAGTATTGAGCATAAGAGTTGGAATGTAATGGTGAGGTTGTATAAGACATTGGTGAGACCGAATTTGGAGTATTGTGTGCAGTTTTGGTCACCTAATTACAGGAAGGATATTAATAAGGTTGAAAGAGTGCAGAGAAGGTTTACAAGGATGTTGCCAGGACTTGAGAAACTGAGTTACAGAGAAAGATTGAATAGGTTAGGACTTTATTCCCTGGAGCGTAGGAGAATGAGGGGAGATTCGATAGAGGTGTATAAAATTATGATGGGTATAGAGTGAATGCCAGGGGAGAAAAGGAACAGAGGTCATGGGTTAGGGGTGAAGGGGGAAAAGTTTAAAGGGAACATTAGGGGGGCTTCTTCACGCAGAGAGTGGTGGGAGTGTGGAATGAGCTGCCAGATGAAGTGGTGAATGCGGGCTCACTTTTGACATTTAAGAAAAACTTGGACAGATGCATGGATGCGAGGTGTATGGAGGGATATGGCCCAGGTATAGGTCAGTGGGACTAGGCAGAAAAATGGTTCGGCACAGCCAAGAAGGGCCAAAAGGCCTGTTTCTGTTCTGTAATGTTCTAAGGTTCTATGTGATAAATAAAGAGGTACAGTGAAAGGCCAGGCCTGCATTCTGTTCATACAGACCAGATCATTGCTCAGTGCATTGAGGTAGAACAATAACAGAATGCAGAATAAAGTGTCAGCTACAGAGACAGTGCAGAGCAGGTAAACAGCAGGTGCAAGTGATAACAAAGATGATCTTTATTTTCCACATATACAATATGTCGAACCATAGTGAAATGTATGATTTACATCAAGTCAAATCAGTGAGGATTAAATGTTGTTATCGTACCAGCCTTGGCAGCTCACTTCAAGCACCCACCCACCACTCCGTGTGAAAAAAAACCCTCCCTGCACATCTCCTTTGAAATTACCGCCTCTCATTGTAAACGTCTGCCCTCTGCCATTAGACGTTGACCACTGGGAAAAAGCTACCAGCTGTCCGCTCAATCTCAGCCTCTCAAGATCCTTCGAACTTCGATCAGGTCACCCCTCAGCCTCTGCCACTCCAGAGAAAATAACCCAAGTTTGTCCAACCTCTCCTTATTGCTCAAACCTTCTAATTCAGGCCATGTCTTGGTAAAACTCTTCTGCACGCTCTTCACAGTCACCACTTCCTTCCTATAATTGTGTGATGGGACAGTTCAATACTCCAGATGAGGCCTCACTGGAGTTTTATAAACATGGGACAAGTTCCAGACTCTTGAATTCAATACTTCGATCAATAAAAGCAAGTAATCTGTGCACTTTCTTTGCCTCCCTACCAATGTGTGAGACCACTTTTGGATACAAGACATTCTGCGGATGCTGGAAATCCAGAGCAACACACACAAAATGTTGGAGGAGGTCTGCAATTATGGCAGCATATATGGGGAGGAATCAAAAGTTGATGTTTCAGGCCGAGACTCTTCATCCAGAATAAAATCTGGGGCTGTCCTCAGTCCGGTGCACCCATTGGCCATAAGACAAATGAACAGAATTAGGCCATTCAGCCCATCGAGTCTGCTCTGCAATTCTATCATGGCTGCTTTATTATCCCTCTCAACCCCATTCCCCTGCCTTCTCCCTGTAATCTTTGTCACCCTGACTAATCAAGAACCTATCAACCTCTGCCAATGACTTGGCCTCCACAGCCATCTATGGCAATGAATTCCACAGATTCACCTCCCCCTGGCTAAGTTCCTCCTCACCTCTCTTCTAAAAGGATGTCTTTGCCCTTCTATCCTGAGGCTGTGTCCTCTGGTCCTGGACTATAGAAAACATCCTCTCCACATCCACTCTACCTAGGCCTTTCACTATTCAGTCAGTTTCAATGAAATTCCCCCTCGTGCTCCTAAACTCCAGTGAGTATGGGCCCAGAGCCGTCAAATGCTCCTCACACATTAACCCTTTCGCTCCCGGAATCATTCTCAAGAACCTCTCCATCTGTCACTGGGCTATTTCAGAATCAGAATCTGGTTTATTATCACTGACATATATCACTAAATTTGTTGTTTTGAGGCAGCCAATTACTAAATAAATAGTGCAAGTATAGAGGAATAATGTAGTAGTGTTCACTGCTGAATGTAGTGTTACTACTGAATGTATACATACATTACACTACCTCAATATTGGGGTTTTGCCTCTTTGCGCACCACTTAATTGAATTTTTAGAACCATAGAACCACAGAACATTACAGCAGCAAAACAGGCCTTTTGGCCCTTCTTGGCTGTGCCGAACCATTTTTCTGCCTCGTCCCGCTGACCTGCACCTGGGCCATATCTCTCCAAACCCCTCTCATCCATATACCTGTCCAAGTTTTTCTTAAATGTCAAAAGTGAGCCCACATTCACCACTTCATCTGGCAGCTCATTCCACACTCCCACCACTCTCTGTGTGAAGAAGCCATCCCAATGTTCCCTTTAAACTTTTCCCCCTTCACCCTTAACCCATGACCTCTGTTTTTTTTCTCCCCTAGCCTCAGTGGAAAAAGCCTGCTTGCATTAAATATATAATTTCTAGATATATTATTTTTGTAATGTATATCTTATATTATGATGTATTGCAAGGTACAGCTTCTGCAAAACAATAAATGTCTCGACATATGCCAGTGATATCAAACCTGATTCTGATCAGAATCATGGGTTCACAGACCGTTTAGAAATCTAATGGTGGAGGGAAAGACCTGCTCTTCACACATCAAGTGTGTGACTTCAGGCATCTGTACGTGATGACCACGACCACTTCGATCATTTGGCTTGAAATTAACTTTTGGTGTTTTTTGATGTTCAAAGAGGGCATGTCCCAGATGCTGAGGGTCTTTAAAAAATTAAAATTGAGGTGGAGAGCAGAGACACAGAAGACACGGAATGAGAAAATGAAAAGGGAGGAACAAAAGGCGAAGGCTGGAGGATCGCAGCAGGTCAGGCAGCGTCTACGGACAGTTGATGTTTCTGGCCGAGACCCTCCTTCAGGTTTGGAAAGGAAGACAGAAGAAGACAGGATAAGAATGTAGGAGGAGGGAAAAGAGCAGAAGCTGGCAGGCAATAGGTGAGACCAGGTGAGGGGGAAGGGGCATAGGTGAGGGAGGGAGGTTGAAGTAAGAAACTGGGAGGTAACAGGTGGAAGATGTAAAGGGTTGAAGAAGGAATCTGATTGGAAATGGCAGTGGACCATGAGAGAAAGGGAAGGAGGAGGGACACCAGAGAGAGGTGACGGGCAGGTGAGGAGAAGAGATAAGAGTGGAGCTAGACTGAAGAATGGAAGAACAGGGAGTGGGAGTGGTAGAAATTGAATTGAATTGAATACTGCAACTTGGAGAAATCAATGTTCATGCCATCAGGTTGGAGGCTACCCAGACTGAATATGAGGTGAAACCCCTTCAAGATCACCATGGCAATGGAGGAGACCATAGACCAACATATGGGAATGGAGATTAGCATTAAAATGACTGGCAACTGGGAAATCCTGCTTGCTGCAGATTGAGTGGAACTGCTCGACAGAGTAAAGGCAGGGCAAAGCAGGTTGACAGTGAAAAGAAACAGGAATGCAAGTGCTTTCTGCAGACATGTTAACAATAACAAGCTTATCAGATGCAGAGCAAACAACAGCTCAGACCATAAGATTAGGAGACAAATTAGGCCATGCAGCCTACCGCGTCTGCTTCACCATTCAATCATGGCTGATACATTTCCACCTCAACCCCATTCTCCTGTCTTCTCCCCATAACCTTTCATGTCTTGACCAATCAAGAACCAGTCAACCCACACCTCGACTGCACCCAGTGATCCAGCCTCCAAATCTGCCTGTGGCAACAAATTCAACAGATTAGACCATAAAACCATAAGACGTAGGAGTAGAATTAGTCCATTCAACCCATTGAGTCCACTCTACCATTTCATTATCGCTGATCCCAGATCCCATTCAACCCTATGCACCTGCCCTGTCACCATATCCCTTGATACTCCAACCAATCAGCTTGGTCTTTCGATATACCCACGCACTTGGCCTCTCCCACAGCCTGTGGCAGAGCATTCCACAGATTCATCACTCTTTGGCTAAAGGAGTTTCTCTTTACTTCTGTTCTAAGAGGCTGTGCCCTCTAGTCCTGGATAACTGCACCATAGGAAACATCCTCTCTACATCCACCCTATCTAGTCCTCTCAATGTTCGGTAGGTTTCAATGAGATCCTCCTGCATTCTTCAAATTCCAGTGAGAACAGGCCCAAAGCTGCCAAGCTCTCCTCATATGTTAACCCCTTCATTCCCAGAATCATCCTTGTGAACCTCCTCTGGACTCTCTCCAATGACAACACATCCTTTCTGAGATATGGGGCCCAAAACTGTTGACAATACTCCAAATGCAGCCTGACTAGTGTCTTATAAAGGTTCAGCACGATCTCCTTGCTTTTATATTATATTCCCCTTGAAATAAATGCCAACATTGCATTTGCCTTCCTTACCACAGACTCAACCTGTAAATTAACCTTCTGGGGATCTTGCACGAGGACTCCCAAGTCCCTCTGCACCTCTGATGTTTGAACCTTCTCCTCATTTAGATAGTAGTCCGCACTAATGTTCCTTTTACCAAAATGTATTATCATATATTTCTCAACACGATATTCCATCCGCCAGATTTTTGCCCATATAACTCTTGCTTTGGCTAGCAGCTTAACATAGGGAGTGATAGCCCCCCAACCCGGACAAACTTAAGAAATCTTGTTTGGCTGGATGCTGAGCGTTGTGTCCCCTGTTATAGATCAATACCATGAAATAACGAACAGTACACAAAACGCGATTAAATGCTTGAACTTTATCATTCTTAATTTGACTATATGGTTAGTAAAGAAAACAATAAAAAGGAAAAGGGCCCATTCTCATGAAAGAGTCGAATGCACAAACGTTGGAGCTCACTGATAAGGCCATTCGTCCACCATCGACCTCCTCGCACCCTTTTCGCGTCTTCTCTCCTCATCTCTTCCCAGCAAAAGACTGCGAATTGCCAGCTCCCAGACACACAAGGAAGAACAACATCCCACACATTGGCTAACATGCCCGATATCTCTAGGCGTAACCCAAACATTGCTGCTACAGAGAAACCATCACCTCAGCAGTGAAACAGTACAGAGAGGCCATTACATTAGCAGTGAAACCCTACAGCGCGTTACGCTCTCCTCCCCCCCACCAAATTTAGTCATGTCCTCATGACGTTGATTTAATTCGCCAACCCTTCCTGCAAAACATGAAGGCCAATCCAGGTGTAAGAGGCAGTGACATAGCTCCCCAACACAGAAGGGTCACACTCTGCTCTCCTGGTGCTAAGTAGGTCAGCCCATCTGGTGGTCTCCCAATTTTCTGAGATCTCCTCACCCCCTCATCTAACTCTTCGGGTTCAGACGCTACTGGGGGTACTTCCAATCTACCTGGCGAGGCCTCCCCCGACCTATCACTCATGTTCACTTGCAACTCAGACCCCTCTGTCCCACGGCCAAGCCCCACTTCATCCCTTGCAGGGTCCCACTGCAACCCAGGCTGCCTACAGATAGCCCGCCCCCTCCCAGCCCCACTTCACCTGACTCAGCGGGAGAAGGGCTGGGAGTCTCTTCCTCAATCAATAGGGAGTTAGTGAAAGGTGGCATATAACATACATCCAGGTCCTCATCCTTTGAATCAGTATCCCTCTCAGGGTGGGGGCCAACCTAACCTCTCCTGCTGTGGGCACTGCAGTCACCCCGTGTTTCCACAGAGTCCTCTTACTAGGTGTAGGCTCCAAGTCGGGCTCTGGGTCTACCTGCACCTCTTGCCGCGGGGCAGAAAGTGATTCCAATGGAGAATCGTGACAGACCCATTCCCATCCTCCGGTTTCACTTGGAAAACTGGTAGGTTTGGGATCTGACTCTCCACCACATAGGCCATAGCCGGCCAGCAGTCAGCTGGCTTGTGCTTTCCAGGTAGCCCCAGATTCTTTATGATGTCTCTGACTCCCGGCAGGAGTTGGGAGAACTTCATCTTTTGATTGTACTTTCTCTTATTTCCTTGCTTCTGCATGGCAGAGGTGACCCCAGCCAATTCATAAGCCCTTTTCAGCTCTCTTCCCACATCAGACACATATTTCAGGTCTTCGGTGGTAAGTCACCCTCGTCAATCCCAAAACAAAGGTCAATGGGCAAGTTTGCTTCGCACCCAAACATCAGATAACACGGCGAGTACTCAGTAGCTTCATTTCGTGTACCGTTATAACTGTGAACCAGATGTCCAATATGTCGACTCCACCTGCTCTTCTTGCTGATCTGCATGGTCCTGAGCATGTCTAGCAAGTTCCGATTAAACCGCTCTGGCTGAGGATCACCCTGCGGATGATAGGGCATGGTCCTCGACTTCTCCACTCCAAGCATGCCCAGTAACTCAAGGATGAGTCTGCTCTCAAAGTCCCATCCCTGATCACCATGTATCCGCCTGGGAAGGCCATAATAGATGAAATACTTCTCCCATAACACTTTCGCCACCGTAGACACCCTCTCATCCTTAGAAATATAGAAAACCTACAGCACAATACAGACCACTTGGCCCACAAAGCTGTGCTGAACATGTCCCTACCTTAGAACTACCTAGGCTTACCCATAGCACTCTATTTTTTTAAGTGCCATATATGTATCCATCCAGGAGTCTCTTAAAAGACCCCAACGTTTCTGCCTGCGCCACTGCCGCCAGCAGCCCATTCCACACTCTCAGCACTCTCGGCGTAAAAAACTTACATCTGCTCTGTAACTACTTCCAAGCACCTTAAAAATATGCCCAATCGTGATAGCCATTTCAGCCCTGGGGAAAAGCCTCTGACTAACCACATGATCAATACCTCTCATTATCTTGTACACCTCTATCAGGTCACCTCTCATCCTCCATCACTCCCAGGAGAAAAGGCCGAGTTGACTCAATCTATTCTCATAAGGCATGCTCCCCAATCCAGGCAATATCCTTGTAAATCTCCTCGGCACCTTTTCTATGGCTTCCACATCCTTCCTGTAGTGAGGCGACCAGAACTGAGCACAGTACTCCAAGAGGGGTCTGACCAGGGTCCTATATAGCTGCAACATTACCTCTCAGCTCTTAAACTCAATCCCACGATTGATGAAGGCCAATGCACCGTATGCGTTCTTAACCACAAAGTCAACCTGCACAGCAGCTTTGAGTGTCCTATGGATTCGGACCCCAAGATCCCTCTGATCCTCCACACTGCCAAGAGTCTTACCATTAATACTATATTCTGCCATCATATTTGACCTACCAAAATGAACCACCACACTTATCTGGGTTGAACTCCATCTGCATCTTCTCAGTCCAGTTTTGTATCCTATCAATGTCCTGCTGTAACCTCTGACAATCCTCCACACTATCCACAACACCCCCAACCTTTGTGTCATCACCAAATTTACTAACCCATCCCTCCACTTCCTCATCCAGGTCACTTATAAAACTCACAAAGAGTAGGGGTCCCAGAACAGATTCCTGAGGCACACCACTGGTGACTGACCTCCATGCAGAATATGACCCGTCTACAACCACTCTGCCTTCTGTGGGCAAGTCAGTTCTGGCTCCACAAAGCAATGTCCCCTTGGATCCCATGCCTCCTTACTTTCTCATGGGGTACTTTATCAAATGCCTTGCTAAAATCCATATACACTATATCTACTGCTCTACCTTCATCAATGTGTTTAGTCACATCCTCAAAAAATTCAATCAGGCTCGTAAGGTACAACCTGGCTTTGACAAAGCCATGCTGACTACTCCTAATCCTGTTATGCATCTCCAAATGGGCATAAATCCTGCCTCTCAGGTTCTTCTCCATCAACTTACTAACCACTGAAGTAAGACTCACTGGTCTATAATTTCCTGGGATATCTCTACTCCCTTTCTTGAAGAAGGGAACAACATCTGTAATCCTCCAATCCCCTGGAACCTTGCCTGTTCTCATTGATGATGCAAAGATCATTGCCAGAGGCTCAGCAATCTCCTCCCTCGCTTCCCACAGTAGCCTGGGGTACATCCCATCGTGTCCCGGTGACTTATCCAACTTGATGCTTTCCAAAAGCTCCAGCACATCATCTCCTTAATATCTACATGCTGAAGCTTTTCAATCCACTGTAAGTCATCCCTACAATTGTCAAGATCCTTTTCCATAGTGAATACTGAAGTAAAGTATTCATTAAGTACCTCTGCTACCTCCTCCGGCTCCATGCACACGTTTCCACTGTCACACCTGATTGGTCCTATTCTTTCACATCTTATCCTCTTGCTCTTCATATACTTGTAGAATGCCTTGGGGTTTTCCTTAATCCTGCTCACCAAGGCCTTCAAATGGCCCCTTCTGGCTCTCCTAATTTCATTCTTAAGCTTCTTCCTGCTAGCCTTATAATCTTCTAGATTCCTATCATTACCCAGTTTTTTGAACCTTTCTTAAGCTCCTTTTCTTCTTGACTAGATTTACAGCAGCCTTTATATACCACGGTTCCTGTACCCTACCATCCTTTCCCTGTCTCATTGGAATGTATCTACGCAGAACCCCACGCGTAGATGTCCTTGGTAGGAAAAGCCTGAGCATATCTGGTGTAGTGGTCTCTGAAGATTAAGACATTTATCATGTTGCTGGCATTGGGTTCCATTCACAGGAAATCCACTCACATTGGGTCCAGGGGCCCTGCACTCTGCAAGTGGGACAAGGCAGCTGCCCGCATCAGCAGCGTCTTCCGCCATATGTATCGAATGCACGACTTGCAGTATTCTTTGACGCCCGACTTCATCCAGGGCCAGTAAAACCGGTCTCTGAGCAATCCATAGGTCTTTTCAACCCCCAAATGTCAAGATCATCAGGAAGTGACTTCAACACCATCCTCCGATACTGCTCCGGCAGAACCAGCTTGCACTGTCGAGGTCGGTCCAGGGGTGACGTGACCCGGTATAAGATCTGATTCTTCAACTCCAACAGAGGCCATTCTCATAGTAACGGAGGCACCGACGTGTGTTTTGTCTTCTCCATCTGAGCCATGTTTCCCTTTTCGGCTGCTGCCCAAATGATACCAATGCCCGGATCATCCCTTCTGGGGGAAGTATGACCTGTTCAAAAAGGACGGGTTACACCTCAACCCGAAGGGAACCAATATCCTGGCGGGAACACTTAATAGAGCTGTTAGGGAGGGTTTAAACTAATTTGGCAGGGGGATGGGAACCGGAATAATAGAGCAGAGGAGGGGGAAAGCAGAAATAAATCTAAGATAGTGAGCAGTAAGGATGTCAGGAAGGACAGGCAGGTGATGGAGCAAATTTGCCACCATTGGGATGAGTTGCAGTGTAATCAATGCAAAAAGTACCAAATACTGGACTTAAGGTGTTATACTTAAATGCACGCAGCATAAGGAATAAGGTGGATGATCTTGTTGTACAGTTACAGATTGGCAGGTATGATATTGTGGCCATCACTGAGACATGGCTAAAGGATGCATGTCTCTGGGAGCTGAACATCCAAGGATACACGGTGTATTGGAATAATAGGCAGGTAGGTAGAGGGGGTGGCATGGCTTTAATGGTAAGAAATGATATTAAATCATTAGAAAGAGGAGACATAGGATCGAAAGGTGCAGAACCTTTATGGGTTGAGCTAAGAAATCACAGGGGTAAAAGGACCCTGATGGCAGTTAACTACAGGCCTCCAAACAGCTGCAGTGATGTGGACTACAAATTACAACAGGAAATGGAAAAGGCTTGCCAGAAGGGCAGTGTTATGATAATTGTGGGGGATTTTAACATGCAAGTGGATTGGGAAAATCAGGTCAGCACTGGATCTCGAGAAAATTTGTAGAATGTCTACAAGATAGCTTGTTGTTGAGCCCATTAGGGGATCGGCTGTACTGGATTGGGTATTGTGTAATGAACCAGAGGTGATTAGAGAGATGGAAGTGAAGGAACCCTTAGGAGGCAGTGATCACAACATGATTGAGTTCACTGGGAAATTTGAGAAAGAGAAGCTGAAATCCGATGTGTCGGTATTTCAGTGGAGTAAAGGAAATTACAGTGTTGAAATTAACAGAGGAACTAGCAAAGTTGACTGGAAAGGGACACTAGCGGGAAGGACGGCAGAGCAGCAGTGGCTGAAGTTTATGCGAGAAGTGAGGAAGGTGCAAGACAGATATATTCCAAACAAGAAGAAATTTTCGAATGGAAAAAGGATGCAACCGGGGCTGACAAGAGAAGTCAAAGCCAAAGTAAAAGCAAAGGAGAGGGCATACAAAGAAGCAAAAATTAGTGGGAAGACAGAGGATTGGGAAGTTTTTAAAAGCTTACAAAAGGAAACTAAGAAGGTAATTAAGAGGGAAAAGATGAACTATGAAAGGAAGCAAGCAAATAATATCAAAGAGGATACTAAAAGCTTTTTCAAGTATATAAAGAGTAAAAGACAGGTGAGAGTAGATATAGGACTGATAGAAAATGATGATGGAGAAATTGTAATGGGAGATAAGGAGATGACGGAGGAACTGAACGAGTATTTTGCATCAGTCTTCACTGAGGAAGACATCAGCAATATACTGAACATTCAAGGGTGTCAGGGAAGAGAAATATGCGCAGTCACAATTACAACAGAGAAAGTACTCAGGAAGCAGAATAGTCTAAGGGTAGATAAATCTCCTGGACCAGATGGAATGCACCCTCGTGTTCTGAAGGAAGTAGCTGTGGAGATTGCAGAGGCATTAGCAATGATCTTTCAAAAGTCAATAGATTTTGGCCTGGTTCCAGAGGACTGGAAGATTGCAAATGTCACTCTGCTATTTAAGATGTGGGCAAGGAAGCAAAAAGGAAATTATAGACCTGTTAGTTTGACATTGGTGGTTGGGAAGTTGTTGGAGTCGATTGTCAAGGATGAGATTACAGAGTACCTGGAGGCATATGACAAGATAGGCTGAACACAGCATGGTTTCCTTAAAGAAAGATCCTGCCTGACAAGCCTAGTGCAATTTCTTTTGAGGAAATTACAAGTAGGCTAGACAGGGGAGATGCAGTGGATGTTGTGTATTTGGATTTTCAGAAGGCCTTTGACAAAGTGCTGCACACGAGCCTGCTAAAATCCTTCATAGAAATTTTTGTGCCTGGTGATAGCAAATTCTATCCTTACAGTCCTGAACCCAGTAATTATTACTAAAACCTGTCCTGCCATGCAGCAGCCACGCTGCCTAAGCATGACCAAGCATGCCAGGACAAGATAGGAAACTTTCCAGCTTACATTGTAGGCAACATTTTAATTGGCTTGAATAATGAATTGAAATAATAAACATAAGTTCATTAAAAAATGGTGTGTGATAGGGAAATTTCATGGTGATTTTCATGATCAGTAGTCCAAAATTCATAAGATACACCTAAAGATATTCAGGAAGCAATATCTTTGTTGTCCAGTGTTATAGTCCAGTGGGCTTGACATCATTAGTGGTGTAAGGTATTCTAAAGGTCTGGATATATGAATATTTGTATAGACAGGAGCTGATTAGGGATAGTCAGCTTTGCTTTGTGCATGGTAGGTCATGTCTATCCAATCATACGGGGTTTTTCAAGGCAGTCACCAGGAAGTGGATGAAGGTCAAGGCAATGGATGTTGTCTCCGAGGACTCTAGCAAGGCACTTGACATGTTCCCATGGGAGGCCGGTCAAAAAGGTTCAGTCACTTGACATTCAGGATGAGGTAGTAAATTGGATTAGACATTGGCTCTGTGGGAGAAGCCAGTGAGTGGTAGTAGATGGTTGCCTCTCTGACTGGAGGCCTGTGACTAGTGGAGTGCCGCAGGGATCTGTGCTGGGTCCATTGTTGGTCCTCATCTATATCAGTGATTTGGGTAAACTGGATCAACAGATTTGCAGATGATACCACATTTGGAGGTTTAGTGAACAAAGAAGAAGACTATCATTGCTTACAGCAGGATCTGGACCAGCTGAGGAGTGCAGTAGAACAAAGAGATTCCATCATCTAATCCATTGAAATTGGTGTCATAGGGTCATAAAGAAAGCTTTTGGCACATTGGCCTTATAAATCAAAGGACTGAGAACGGGAGATGGGATGTTATGTTGATGATGTATTAGACATAGGTGAGGCCTAATTTAGAGTATTTTGTGCAATTTTGGTCACCTACCTACAGGAAAGATGTAAACAAAGTTGAAAGAGCACAGAGAAAATTTACAAGGATTACAAAACGTACAAAAAAAGCTGGATGAACTCAGTAGGTCGGGCAGCATCCTTGAAGAAATTTACAAGGATGGTGCCATCTCTGTAGGGCCTGAGTTATAGGGTAAGATTGAACAAGTTAGGACCTTATTTCCTAGAATGCAGAAGATTGAGGAGAGATTTGATAGAGATATACAAAATGATGAGATGTATAGATTGGGTAAATGTAAGCCAGCTTTATCCACTAAAGTTGGGTGAGACTAGAGCTAGAGGTCGTGGCATAAGAGTGAAAGGAAAAATGTTTAAGGGGAACATGAGGGGAAACTTCTTCAGTCAGAGGGTTGTGAGAGTGCAGAATGAGCTTCTTGTGCAGCTGGTGGATGTGATATTGATTTCAATGCTTAAGAGAAGTTTGGATAGGTACATGGATGGGGAGGGTACGGAGGGTCTATGGTCCAGTGCAGCTCAGTGGAAACAAATAATTTAAATGGTTCGACATGAACCAGATGGATTAAAGGGCCTGTCTCTGTGCTGTACTTTTTTGTGACTCTCTGACTTCCACGAGCAGCCTGGTCTACACCAGCACCAGTGAAGAAGTTCTTTAAGAAGGGAGGAAGGCAAAAGAAAGGAAATTCTAGGCTGTTAGCCTAACCTCAGTGGTTAGGAAAGTGTTGGAGTCTATAATTAAGGATGAGATTTTGGGGTACTTGGAGACTAATGATAAAATAAGTTGAAGTCAGCACAGTTTCTGTAAAGAGAAATCTTGCCTGATGAATCTGTTACGGTTCTTCGAGGAAGTAACAAGCAGGGTGGGCAAAGGAGAGGCAGCAGATGTCATTTACTTGGATTTTCAGAAGGCATTTGATAAGGTGCCACACGTGAGACTGCTTAACAAGATAAAATCCTATGGGGTTACAGGAAAGATACTGCCATGGATAGAGGAATGGCTGACGGGCAGGAGTCAGCGAGTGGGAATAAAGGTGGCCTTTTCTGGTTGGCTGCCGGTGACTAGTGGGTGTTCTTCAGGAGTCAGTATTGGGTTTGCTACTTTTCACATTGTTTGTCAATGATTTAGATAATGGAATTGATGGCTTTGTGGCAAAGATTGCAGATGTTACAAAGATAGATGGAGGGGTAGGTAGTGCTGAGGAAGCAATGTGATTGCAGCAGCACTTAGACAAATTGGAAGAACAGGACGATAGTGCGGACTATTATTTAAATAGGGAGAACATTCAAACATCAGAGGTGCAGAGGGACTTGGGATATCTCGTGCAAGGCTCCCAGTAGGTGAATTTATAGGTTTAGTCTCCTAGAAGGTTTACAGGTTGAGTCTGTGGTAAAGAAGGCAAATGTAATGTTGGCATTTATTTCAAGGGGAATAGAATATAAAAGCAAGTAGATAATGCTGAGCCTTTATAAGACACAAGTCAGGCCACACTTGGAGTATTGTCAATAGTTTTGAGCCCCATATCTCAGAAAGGATGTGTTGTCATTGGAGAGAGTCCAGAGGAGGTTCATGAGGATGATTCCAGGAATGAAGGGGTTAACATTTGAGGTGCGTTTAGCAGCTTTGGGTTGTACTCACTGGAATTTAGAAGAATATGGGGGGAATCTCATTGAAACCTGCTGAATGTTGAAAGGACTGGATAAGGTGGATGTGGAGAGGGTGTTTATTCTGGCAGGGGTGTCCAGAACTAGCATCAAAATTGAGGGGCAACCTTTTAGAACAGAATTAAAGAAGTTTTTTTTTCACCGCAGAGTAGTGAATCTGTGGAATACTCTGCCACAGACTGTGGTGGAGGTCAAGTCCCAAGGTATATTTAAAGCAGAAGTTGATAGTTTCCTGATTGGTCAGGACATCAAAGGATATGGCAAGAATGCAGGTGTATGGGGTTAAATGGGATTGGGATCAGCCACGATTGAATGGTGGAACAGGCTTAATGGGCTGAATGGCCTCATTCTGCTCCTGCTGTGCCTTATGGTCTAAGTTCCCCCTCTGGTTCCCTGTAAGTATTTCACCTTTCAACTTTAACCTATGACCTCTAGTTCTATTCTCACTGAACCTCAGCAGGATACATACATTTATCTTATCTATACCTCTCATAATTTTGTACATCTTTATCAAATCTCTTCTCATTCTCTTACACTTCAAGAAAAAAGTCCAAACCTATTCAACTTTTCCCTTTAACTCAAGTCCTGGGAACATCCTTGCAAATTTTCTCTGCACTCTTTCAATCGCATCGGCGTCTTTCCTGTAGGTAGGTGACCAGAAGTACACGCAACACTGCAAATCTAGCCCCACTGACATCTTACACAACTTCAACAAAACAATCCGACTCCTCTACTCAGCATGAAGGGCCAAAAGCTCTCTTTACCACCCTGTCTACCTGTCGACTCCACTCTTAAGGGATTATGAATCTATTCCCAGATACAACACTCCTCGGTGCCCTACTGCTCACTATGTAAGCCCTACCCTGGTTTGCCTTTTGGGTCTGGACCCACAGCGTCGACTCTGTTTCCCTCTACAGACGCTGCCTGACCTCTGGTAGCTCTCATTTGGCTTCTGATTCCTGCATCTGCCATCCTGTGTCTCCTCAAATTCAAGATCATGGTACAAGCAAACATACACAAAGTAAAAACGCCATGAAAATTAACTTCAGAACAGTACGTTATAAACATAACAACATAAATTAGAATAACACAGACAAAATGCTGGAGGAATTCAGCAGTTCAGGCGTTTTGTGCCAAGACTCTTCTGCGGGACTGGAAAGAAGTGTGTGTGTGGGGGGGGAAGAGACGCCGGAATACAAAGCTGGGGGAAGGGGAGGAGGATAGCTGGAAGGTGATAGGTGGAGCCAGGCGGGTAGAAAAGGTAGCAGGCTAGAGAGGAAGGAATCGGACAGGAGAGGAGAGTGGACCACAGGAAAGAGGAGTGGTACCGGGGAAGGTGAGGTAAATTAGAACAAACTTAAATTAATATTGATCTCCTTATCAGACACGGAACTGATGTGGACCAAAGATCATATTTGGTTATTACTTTATTATTGTCACAAGTACCAGGATAACACAAAGAGGTTTGTTTGGCATGCCTTCCATACAGCTCATTGCTAACACTGACGTAGAACAAAGGGAAAAGCAGTAACGGAATCAAGTGTTACAGGGAAAAAGCAGCCAGACAATAAGGTACAAGTTCCACGATGAATCAGGTTCCATATCACCCGCACTTGTGAAACTTTTGAACTTAGCACAACAGCACAATGAAACACATGACAATAGAGAAAAACCTGAGAATTACAGTAAATGTGTATATTAAGTAGGTAAATTAAATAAATAGTGTAAAAACAGAAACAATAAAAGTGAGCTAGTGTCCAAGGATTCAACGTCTGTTTAGGAATCGGATGGCAGAGGGGAAGAAGCTGTTCCTGAATCGCTGAGTGTGTGCCTTCGGGCTTCTGTACCTCCTACCTGATGGTAACAGTGAGAAGAGGGCATGTCCTGGGTGGTGGGGATCCTTAATGATGAATGCTGCCTTTTTGAGGCACCGATCTGTGAAGATGTCTTGGATGCACAGAGACTTCGATTTGTACTTCAGGGAGCGCGAAGCACAGAAACAAATCTCACTGTGATGATTGCAGGCTCTAGTATCAATTGTTTGGTGACAGTAAAGTATTTGTATTTGCAGTGCTCAGGATGGAGCTGACTAATTTTACAATTCTGTGCAGTAGCACCCCAGTCCACCCCTATTCCAGACGGTGATGCAGCCAGTAAAGATGCTCTCCGTGGTACATCTGTGGAAATTTGCAAGAGCTTTAGGTGACATATCAAATCTCCTCAACCTCCTCATAAAATATAGCCGCAGTCTTGCCTTCTTTATAGCTACATCGATATGTTGGTTCCAGGTCGGGTCCTCAGAGGCATGAACACCCAAAACCTTGAAATTACTCACTCTCTCCACTTCTGCTCCCTCAGTGAGGACTGGGGTGTGTTCCCTCATCTGGCCCTTCCTGAAGTCCACAAACAGCTCTTTGGTCTTATTGACATCGAGTGCCAAGTTGTTGCTGCGACACCACTCCACTAGCTGGTATATCTCACTTCTGTGCGCCTTCTCGTCTCCATCTGCAATTCTGCCAACAATGGTTGTATCATCAGCAAATTTATAGGTGGCATTTAGTTGTACCTAATCATGCAGTCATGGGTATAGAGAGTAGAGCAGTGGGATAAGCACACATCCCTGAGGTGCACCAGTGTTGATCATCGGCAAGGAGATGTTATCACCAATCTGCAGATAGTGGTCTTCCGGTTAAGAAGTCGAGGATCCAGTTGCAGAGGGAGGTAGCAAGTCCCAGGTTCTAGGGCTTTTTGATCAGTACTGTAGGAATGATGATGTTAAACACTGAACTATCATCAATAAACAGCATCCTGACGTAGGTTCTTGTATTGTCCAGGTGATCCAAGGCCGCGTGGAGAGCCAATGAGATCGTGTCTACCACAGACCTATTGTGGTGATAGGCAAATTGAGATGCATGTATTTTGAAGTCAAGAACCCATCATATCATACATTCAGCCTTTATAAATCAGAGCATTGAGGATAGGGGTTGGGATGTAATGTTAAAATTGTACAAGGCATTGGCGAGGCCAAATTTGGAATATTGTGTACAGTTCTGGTCACTGAATTATAGGAAAGATGTCAACAAAATAGAGAGAGTACAGAGAAGATTTACTAGAATGTTACCTGGCTTTCAGCACCTAAGTTACAGAGAAAAGTTGAATAAGTTAGGTCTTTATTCTTTGGAGCGTAGAAGATTGAGGGGGGACTTGTTGGAGGTATTTAAAATTATGAGGGGGATAGATAGAGTTTTGACGTGGATAGGCTTTTTCCATTGAGAGTAGGGGAGATTCAAACAAGAGGACGTGAGTTGAGAGTTAAGGGGCAAAAATTTAGGGGTAACACGAGGGGGAACTTCTTTACTCAGAGAATGGTAGCTGTGTGGAACGAGCTTCCAGCAGAAGTGGTAGAGGCAGGTTCGATATTGTCATTTAAAAAAAATTGGTTAGGTATGTGGACAGGAAAGTAATGGAGGGTTATGGGCTGAGGCAGGTCGGTGGGACAAGGTTCGGCACGGACTAGAAGGGCCGAGATGGCCTGTTTCCGTGCTGTGATTGTTGTACGGTTTTATGACAGTACAGAGAAGTTGTCTTTGAGTCTAGTGGTACATGCTTTCTGGATTTTGTATTTTCTGCCCAATGGGAGAGAGAATGTCTGTGGTGGGCAGGGTCATTGAGTACGCTGGCTGCTTTACCGAGGCAGTGAGAAGTGTAGATGGAGTGCATGGAGGGGAGGCCTCTTTCTGGGGTGTGCTGAAACTCTCTGCGGTACCATGCCATGATGCACTCAGATAGGATTCTGTCTGTGGGGATGCATCAATAAAAATTGGAGAGGGTCAAAGGGGATATGCCAGATTTCTTCAGCCCATTCGGAAGTAGGCACTGGTGACTTTTCTTGACCATGTGGTTAGATCAGGACCAGGAGTTTGGTGAAGTTCAGCCCAGGCAACTTGACATTGTCACCACCACCCTCACCCCAGCTCCCCTGTAATCATTGACCAGCTGCTTTTTATTCCTTCTCTTGACATCTTGATGTCTCAAGGCAAAACTCATTGTCCAATCTCAAGGAGGGATCTTGGGGGCTGCAGGGCATCTCTGAGGTTGGCTAGAAATGTATAAAGTACATCCAGTCCTAGGATTTATAAAGAGCCTTAGCCCACAAAAGCCACAAGTTTTTGCTAAGATATTAAGCACTATACATTAGTAACAATTGACAGATTTTGTGAGGCCACGGCTCTTTATAAATTTTAGGATTCTATATGCATCAGTAGGGTTAGGCACAGAGTGTCCGGGTGGACTCCACTAAAGGAGGTGTAACGTGCTCCTTCCCTCCGTTAGCCTGCAGGTCAACCTTGGGCGAGGCGTAGCACCTGAACAGGGTCATGTGAAGCCATGGGAGCAGGTGGTGCCGATCACAGGTCCTGGTTATGTGACCACTGATACCAGGCAGACCATCTCGGTAGAGTATTGATAATGGCTGGGGTCTCCTGTCTTGTAAAGACACTGCCCAGAAGGTGACAATGGCAAACCACTTCTGTAGAAAAATTTGCCAAGAGCAATCATGGTCGTGGAAAGACCATGATCACCCACGTCATGCAACACAGCATGTAATGATGATGATGATATTAATCAATAACCTAATCAAGTTGGTAAGCTTGTTCAAAAGGTGTATGGTGTGTTGGCCTTTATTAGTTGAGGTCAAGAACCACGAGGTACTGTGGTAGCTCTATAAAACCCTGGTTAGATCATACTTGGAATATTGTGTTCAGTTCTGGTCTCTTCGCCATTGGAGGGGCATATGGAAGGGTCAGAGGAGATTCTGCCTGGATTACACAGCATGTCTTATCATGATCATGTGAGTAAGCAAGGGTTTTTCACTTTGGAGCAAGGGAGGATAAGAGGTGACTTGACAGAGGTGTACAAGATGATAAGAGGCATATAGATAGAACGGACAGACAGAGAATCACTAATACAGGAGGACATAATTTTAAGGTGAATGGAGGATGTTGGAGGAAGGTTCTCTCTCTCAGAGTGACGGATGCCAAGAACACATTGCCAGGGGGTGCTGGTAGTGGCTGATCCATTATCGCAGGGGATCCCAGCCTTTTCCATGCCCCTACCATTACTTCAGGGAACCCCTGCACCGAGCCATTTAGGAAAATTTTATCTCGGCACATGGATGATAGGAAAACGGGGAGCTGCGTGGGAAGAAATGGCTGGGTTGATTTTAGAGCAGTTGAAGTGGTCCACGCAGCGTTGTGCGGTAATGTTCCGTGTTCTGTTAAGGAGCACACTGAAGGAGCTCAGCAGGTCAGGCCAGCATCTATGCATGGAAATGGACTATCGACCTTTCAAGCCAAGACTCTTCACCCAGAATCATCCGCAGATGCTGCTGGACTTGTAGAGTTCTCCTGCACTTTGTGTTCTGCTTCAGATTCCAGCATCTGCAGTTTCTTGTACCTCCCTCTGCAACTGGATCCTCAACTTCCTAACTGGAAGACCACAATCTATGTGAATTGGTGACAACATCTCCTCCTCGCTGACGATCAACACTGGTGCACCTCAGGGGTGTGTGCTTAGCCCACTGCTCTACTCTCTATATACACATGACTGTGTGACTAGGCATAGCTCAAATATCATCTATAAATTTCCTGTTGATACAACCATTGCTGATAGAATCTCAGGTGGTGATGAGAGGGCATAAAGGAGCAAGATATACCAAATAGTTGAGTGGTGTCGCAGCAACAACCTGGCATTCAACGTCAGTAGGACAAAAGAGCTGACTGTTGACTTCAGGAAGGGTAAGACGAAGGAACGCATACCAATCCTCATACAGGGATCAGAAGTGGAGAGACTGATCAGTTTCAAGTTCCTGGGTGTCAAGATCTCTAAGGATCTACCCCAGTCCCAACATATCGATGCAGCTATAAAGAAAGCAAGACAGTGCTATATTTCATTAGGAGTTTGAGAAGATCTGGTTTGTCACCTAAAACACTCAAAAACTTCTACAGATGCCCCATGGAGAGCATTCTGACAGGCTGCACCACTCTCTGGTGTAGGGGTGGGGGTACGCTACAGGACTGAAAGAGGCTGCAGAAAGTTATAAAATTAGCCAGCTCCATCATGGGTACAAGCCTCTTTAGTATCCAAGATATCTTCAAGGAGCTGTGCCTCAAAAAGGTGACATCCATTATTAAGGAGCTCCATCACTCAGGGCATGCCCTCTTCTCATTGTTACCCTCAGGAAGGAGGTACAGAAGCCTGAAGGCTTACTTACTTACTTACTTATAATTGACTTACTTATTATTTTTCTTTCTTTCTATATTATCTTGTATTGCTGCGGCTAAGTTAACAAATTTCACAAGACATACCTGATTCTGATCAGAGTGAGGATGACTCATTTGAAGACACAGAGCATTGTTGGGACCACGTCCAGGGTACTGCCAACGAGTTTCATCTCCTTCCTGACGAGCGAATATATTGATTTTGGAGGCCGTGTGAAGAAGATTCACCGAGTCGCTTCCTGGGATGTCAAAGTCAAGTTTATTGTCAAATACACAAGCCCATGCCTGCACAGGTACAATGAGGAACTTAAATCACAGGAAAATAGCATCAGAGAAGCAGCATTTACAAGTAGAACAAGTAAATATAAATTACACACAATTTTGGCAAGAAATAACAGAAACAAAGAATGAAATCCATTTTAGTGTGGAGTGATTCGAGTGGTCATTGTGTTGCTAAACCATAGAGATCAGGGTTGTTCAAGAACCAAATGGTTGAAGCTGTTCTTGGACCTGGTGGTGCAGGACTTCAGGTTTCTGTACCCCTGCCCTATGGTAGCAGCAAGATTGCCCAGAAACTGGAGATCTTTGATAATGGACGTTGCCTTCTTGATGCAGTACCTCCTGTAGATACTATTGATGGTGGTGCTCATGATGTATTGGGCAGAGTCCACTACTGCCTGAAGCTTCTTGCGTTCCTGTGCATTCAAAATGCTGTACCAGGCCATGGTACAACCAGTCAGGATACTTCCAACAGCACTTCATCAGAAGTTTATAAGGGTATTTGGTGAAAAACCGAACCTTCTTAATCTCCTAAGAAATAAAGACATCCGGGTGCTTTCCTTCTGATTGCTTTCACGTGCTGAGCTCAGGACAGGTAGTCCGACATGTTGACGCCCAGAAGCTTAAAGCTGCTGACTCTCTTTCCACTGCCAGTGCCCTAATACAGGCTGGCGCGTATTCACACTCCTTTGCCCCTCTTCCCCGGTGATGCGTTGGGCAGTTTTAACCCACTATTGTAGAGCCTTCCTGTCTGCCACAGTGCGGTTTCCATCCCACACAGTGATGCAGCTCGTTCTGCGATGCAGTTCCTTAGACCCTCATCTACTTCAGTGACGTCACTTCTCATTTTAAATCCAAAGGACATCACTACCGCCTGCCCCTCTCCAATCTTTCATCGAAGGACAACCCTCCCAACTTCCTAATCAACCCTGTAATCCATTTTCAGAACTGCCTCCAACGCAAGGGTAAGTTGCAGGTCTAACAAGGTCACATCTGCGTGTCCTGTCTGAGGTGCTCTCACAGAGACGGTACTGCTCTCAATCCTTGTGAACTCCATCTTTCCTGTTCCGATCGAATGCTGAAATTCCTGGATGCCTCCAGAGAGGATATTTCCATCAATGGGGCCTCCGGAAAAAGGGTGGTGAGGAGTTTCTTCAGCCAGAGAGTGACGAATCTGTGGAATTTGTTGCAACAGACAGATGTGGAGACCAAGTCAATAGGTGTACTTAAGGCAGAGATTGATAGGTACTTGATTAGTAAGAGCGGGTTAAGAGAGAAGGCAGGAGAATGGCGTTGAGAGAAAAAAATCAGTCTAGAATGAATGGTGGAACAGACTGGATGGGCTGAGTGGTCTAATTCTGCTCCTCTATCTTATGGTCTGTTGCCTTCTTAATGGTTACTATAACAGTATGATAGCTTGTCATTCCTCCACAAGGCACCCAAGAGTATAAATAGCCTGTCATTCTTGCACGAGGCACCCACTTCTCTTTAAATGCTAAAACTTCGTTTTTGCTACAGTTTATAAGACATTGGCCAGCAGCTTTTCTTCTGTGTCTAGCAAGCACCACACCTGACCCCACTGGTTTCAACACTACCTTACCCTGAGCCTCAATCACCATCTGCACCCACAAAACCAGCCCCAGGCTGGGAAGCAAGACCCTGGTCTACCCAAGCCCATGCAGCTAGATCTAACATCATGGACCGTGGCCTTATCTAGAGTCACCCACGGAAACACTTGACAGCAGGCCAAGTGACCAAAGCTGAACCAGCTGTCAGAAGAAGCAGAATCCTGTGAGTATCTACTCTACATTCATGGAGCACTAGAGCACAGAAACGGGCCCTTTGACCCATTTAGTCCGTGCCAAAATGCGCTTCTTCTTTGTCCCATCCACCCACACCTGGACCATAGCCTTCTATACCCCTCCCATCCATGTACTTATCCAAACTTCTCTCAAATGTTGAAATCGAACCTGCATCCACCACTTCCGCTGGCAGCTCGTTCCACACTCTCACCCCTGAATGATGAAGTTCCCCCTTACATTCTACCTTTCTCTCTTAACCCATTGGTTAAGTTCTACTTTACCCACCCCCGGTGGAAAAAGCCTGCTTGCATTTACCCTATCCATACCCCTCATTATTGTGTAGACCTCTCTCAAATCTCTCCTCGTTCTCCTTCACTCCAGGAAATGAAGTCCTAACTTATTCAACCTTTCCCTATAACTCAGGTCCTCGGACTTTTAAGTGTCAAAAAAAAGAAGTGAAACAAGCCAATTTCCTGTGAATGCCATAAACAAGAGATTCTGCAGATGCTGGAAACCCAGAGTAACACACACAAAAGGCTGGAGGAACTCAGCAGGTCAGGCAGCATATACGGAGGGGAACAGTTTTCAGATCCTGATGAAGGGCCATGACCGGAAACATCGACTGTTTATTCCTTTCCATGGATTCTGCCTAGTCTGCTGAGTTCCTCTAGCAATTGTGTGTGTTCCTATAAATGTCTGTTTTATTTATAGATTTGAAAAGGCACTTCTAAGAGTGCTGTTAACATTTTGAAAAGCACTTAACATATTGGAGAGGCAGTTATTGATGCAATTGGTTTATAAAACTGAGGCTTTCTAAGGCATTGGTCGGCCCGTGTTTGAAGTATTGAGAGTAGTTTGGGCCCCTAGTCCAAGAAACGATGTGCCGATTTTAGAGAGGGTCCAGAGGATAGTCACAAAAATGGTCCCTGGAATCAAAGGGTTAATGTATGAGGAGACTTTGATTGCTCTGGGCTTGACTTTTGGAGTTCAGAAGAATGAGGGAAAATCTTAGTAAAAACCTACTGAATATTGAAAGGCTGAGGTAGAGTGGATGTGGAGATGTTTCCTGTAGTGGGGGAGCCAAGGACCAGAGGGCACAGACAGAGTGGATGTGGAGATGTTTCCTGTAGTGGGGGAGCCAAGGACCAGAGGGCACAGATAGAGTGGATGTGGAGATGTTTCCTGTAGTAGGGGAGCCAAGGACCAGAGGACACAGACAGAGTGGATGTGGAGATGTTTCCTGTAGTGGGGGAGCCAAGGACCAGAGGGCACAGACAGAGTGGATGTGGAGATGTTTCCTATAGTGGGGGAGTCTAGGACCAGAGGACACAGACAGAGTGGATGTGGAGATGTTTCCTGTAGTGGGGGAGCCAAGGACCAGAGGGCACAGATAGAGTGGATGTGGAGATGTTTCCTGCAGTGGGGGAGCCAAGGACCAGAGGGCACAGATAGAGTGGATGTGGAGATGTTTCCTGTAGTGGGGGAGCCAAGGACCAGAGGGCACAGATAGAGTGGATGTGGAGATGTTTCCTGTAGTGGGGGAGCCAAGGACCAGAGGGCACAGACAGAGTGGATGTGGAGATGTTTCCTGTAGTGGGGGAGCCAAGGACCAGAGGACACAGACAGAGTGGATGTGGAGATGTTTCCTGTAGTGGGGGAGCCAAGGACCAGAGGGCACAGATAGAGTGGATGTGGAGATGTTTCCTGTAGTGGGGGAGCCAAGGACCAGAGGGCACAGACAGAGTGGATGTGGAGATGTTTCCTGTAGTGGGGGAGCCAAGGACCAGAGGACACAGACAGAGTGGATGTGGAGATGTTTCCTGTAGTGGGGGAGTCTCAGACCAGAGGGCACAGACAGAGTGGATGTGGAGATGTTTCCTATAGTGGGGGAGTCTAGGACCAGAGGACACAGACAGAGTGGATGTGGAGATGTTTCCTGTAGTGGGGGAGCCAAGGACCAGAGGGCACAGATAGAGTGGATGTGGAGATGTTTCCTGCAGTGGGGGAGCCAAGGACCAGAGGGCACAGATAGAGTGGATGTGGAGATGTTTCCTGTAGTGGGGGAGCCAAGGACCAGAGGGCACAGATAGAGTGGATGTGGAGATGTTTCCTGTAGTGGGGGAGCCAAGGACCAGAGGGCACAGATAGAGTGGATGTGGAGATGTTTCCTGTAGTGGGGGAGCCAAGGACCAGAGGGCACAGACAGAGTGGATGTGGAGATGTTTCCTGTAGTGGGGGAGCCAAGGACCAGAGGGCACAGACAGAGTGGATGTGGAGATGTTTCCTGTAGTGGGGGAGCCAAGGACCAGAGGACACAGACAGACTGGATGTGGAGATGTTTCCTGTAGTGGGGGAGCCAAGGACCAGAGGGCACAGACAGAGTGGATGTGGAGATGTTTCCTGTAGTGGGGGAGCCAAGGACCAGAGGACACAGACAGAGTGGATGTGGAGATGTTTCCTGTAGTGGGGGAGTCTCAGACCAGAGGACACAGACAGAGTGGATGTGGAGATGTTTCCTGTAGTGGAGGAGTCAAGGACCAGAGGGCACAGACAGAGTGGATGTGGAGATGTTTCCTGTAGTGGGGGAGCCAAGGAACAGAGGACACAGACAGAGTGGATGTGGAGATGTTTCCTGTAGTGGGGGAGTCTCAGACCAGACAGAGTGGATGTGGAGATGTTTCCTGTAGTGGGGGAGTCTCAGACCAGATAGAGTGGATGTGGAGATGTTTCCTGTAGTGGGGGAGCCAAGGACCAGAGGACACAGACAGAGTGGATGTGGAGATGTTTCCTGTAGTGGGGGAGCCAAGGACCAGAGGGCACAGACAGAGTGGATGTGGAGATGTTTCCTGTAGTGGGGGAGCCAAGGACCAGAGGGCACAGACAGAGTGGATGTGGAGATGTTTCCTGTAGTGGGGGAGCCAAGGACCAGAGGACACAGACAGAGTGGATGTGGAGATGTTTCCTGTAGTGGGGGAGCCAAGGACCAGAGGGCACAGACAGAGTGGATGTGGAGATGTTTCCTATAGTGGGGGAGTCTAGGACCAGAGGACACAGACAGAGTGGATGTGGAGATGTTTCCTGTAGTGGGGGAGCCAAGGACCAAAGGACACAGACAGAGTGGATGTGGAGATGTTTCCTGTAGTGGGGGAGCCAAGGACCAGAGGGCACAGACAGAGTGGATGTGGAGATGTTTCCTGTAGTGGGGGAGCCAAGGACCAGAGGACACAGACAGAGTGGATGTGGAGATGTTTCCTGTAGTGGGGGAGCCAAGGACCAGAGGGCACAGACAGAGTGGATGTGGAGATGTTTCCTATAGTGGGGGAGTCTAGGACCAGAGGACACAGACAGAGTGGATGTGGAGATGTTTCCTGTAGTGGGGGAGCCAAGGACCAGAGGGCACAGATAGAGTGGATGTGGAGATGTTTCCTGCAGTGGGGGAGCCAAGGACCAGAGGGCACAGATAGAGTGGATGTGGAGATGTTTCCTGTAGTGGGGGAGCCAAGGACCAGAGGGCACAGATAGAGTGGATGTGGAGATGTTTCCTGTAGTGGGGGAGCCAAGGACCAGAGGGCACAGACAGAGTGGATGTGGAGATGTTTCCTGTAGTGGGGGAGCCAAGGACCAGAGGACACAGACAGAGTGGATGTGGAGATGTTTCCTGTAGTGGGGGAGCCAAGGACCAGAGGGCACAGATAGAGTGGATGTGGAGATGTTTCCTGTAGTGGGGGAGCCAAGGACCAGAGGGCACAGACAGAGTGGATGTGGAGATGTTTCCTGTAGTGGGGGAGCCAAGGACCAGAGGACACAGACAGAGTGGATGTGGAGATGTTTCCTGTAGTGGGGGAGTCTCAGACCAGAGGGCACAGACAGAGTGGATGTGGAGATGTTTCCTATAGTGGGGGAGTCTAGGACCAGAGGACACAGACAGAGTGGATGTGGAGATGTTTCCTGTAGTGGGGGAGCCAAGGACCAGAGGGCACAGATAGAGTGGATGTGGAGATGTTTCCTGCAGTGGGGGAGCCAAGGACCAGAGGGCACAGATAGAGTGGATGTGGAGATGTTTCCTGTAGTGGGGGAGCCAAGGACCAGAGGGCACAGATAGAGTGGATGTGGAGATGTTTCCTGTAGTGGGGGAGCCAAGGACCAGAGGGCACAGATAGAGTGGATGTGGAGATGTTTCCTGTAGTGGGGGAGCCAAGGACCAGAGGGCACAGACAGAGTGGATGTGGAGATGTTTCCTGTAGTGGGGGAGCCAAGGACCAGAGGGCACAGACAGAGTGGATGTGGAGATGTTTCCTGTAGTGGGGGAGCCAAGGACCAGAGGACACAGACAGACTGGATGTGGAGATGTTTCCTGTAGTGGGGGAGCCAAGGACCAGAGGGCACAGACAGAGTGGATGTGGAGATGTTTCCTGTAGTGGGGGAGCCAAGGACCAGAGGACACAGACAGAGTGGATGTGGAGATGTTTCCTGTAGTGGGGGAGTCTCAGACCAGAGGACACAGACAGAGTGGATGTGGAGATGTTTCCTGTAGTGGAGGAGTCAAGGACCAGAGGGCACAGACAGAGTGGATGTGGAGATGTTTCCTGTAGTGGGGGAGCCAAGGAACAGAGGACACAGACAGAGTGGATGTGGAGATGTTTCCTGTAGTGGGGGAGTCTCAGACCAGACAGAGTGGATGTGGAGATGATTCCTGTAGTGGGGGAGTCTCAGACCAGATAGAGTGGATGTGGAGATGTTTCCTGTAGTGGGGGAGCCAAGGACCAGAGGACACAGACAGAGTGGATGTGGAGATGTTTCCTGTAGTGGGGGAGCCAAGGACCAGAGGGCACAGACAGAGTGGATGTGGAGATGTTTCCTGTAGTGGGGGAGCCAAGGACCAGAGGGCACAGACAGAGTGGATGTGGAGATGTTTCCTGTAGTGGGGGAGCCAAGGACCAGAGGACACAGACAGAGTGGATGTGGAGATGTTTCCTGTAGTGGGGGAGCCAAGGACCAGAGGGCACAGACAGAGTGGATGTGGAGATGTTTCCTATAGTGGGGGAGTCTAGGACCAGAGGACACAGACAGAGTGGATGTGGAGATGTTTCCTGTAGTGGGGGAGACAAGGACCAGAGGGCACAGATAGAGTGGATGTGGAGATGTTTCCTGCAGTGGGGGAGCCAAGGACCAGAGGGCACAGATAGAGTGGATGTGGAGATGTTTCCTGTAGTGGGGGAGCCAAGGACCAGAGGGCACAGACAGAGTGGATGTGGAGATGTTTCCTGTAGTGGGGGAGCCAAGGACCAGAGGGCACAGACAGAGTGGATGTGGAGATGTTTCCTGTAGTGGGGGAGCCAAGGACCAGAGGGCACAGACAGAGTGGATGTGGAGATGTTTCCTGTAGTGGGGGAGCCAAGGACCAGAGGGCACAGATAGAGTGGATGTGGAGATGTTTCCTGTAGTGGGGGAGCCAAGGACCAGAGGGCTCAGACAGAGTGGATGTGGAGATGTTTCCTGTAGTGGGGGAGCCAAGGACCAGAGGGCACAGACAGAGTGGATGTGGAGATGTTTCCTGTAGTGGGGGAGCCAAGGACCAGAGGGCACAGACAGAGTGGATGTGGAGATGTTTCCTGTAGTGGGGGAGCCAAGGACCAGAGGGCACAGACAGAGTGGATGTGGAGATGTTTCCTGTAGTGGGGGAGCCAAGGACCAGAGGACACAGACAGAGTGGATGTGGAGA
Organism: Hypanus sabinus; assembly: GCF_030144855.1. Lineage (NCBI taxonomy): Eukaryota > Metazoa > Chordata > Chondrichthyes > Myliobatiformes > Dasyatidae > Hypanus > Hypanus sabinus. The sequence goes on from NC_082711.1 coordinate 13,794,542, forward strand.
TGTTTCCTGTAGTGGGGGAGCCAAGGACCAGAGGGCACAGACAGAGTGGATGTGGAGATGTTTCCTGTAGTGGGGGAGCCAAGGACCAGAGGACACAGACAGAGTGGATGTGGAGATGTTTCCTGTAGTGGGGGAGTCTCAGACCAGAGGGCACAGACAGAGTGGATGTGGAGATGTTTCCTGTAGTGGGGGAGCCAAGGAACAGAGGACACAGACAGAGTGGATGTGGAGATGTTTCCTGTAGTGGGGGAGTCTCAGACCAGACAGAGTGGATGTGGAGATGTTTCCTGTAGTGGGGGAGTCTCAGACCAGATAGAGTGGATGTGGAGATGTTTCCTGTAGTGGGGGAGCCAAGGACCAGAGGACACAGACAGAGTGGATGTGGAGATGTTTCCTGTAGTGGGGGAGCCAAGGACCAGAGGGCACAGACAGAGTGGATGTGGAGATGTTTCCTGTAGTGGGGGAGCCAAGGACCAGAGGGCACAGACAGAGTGGATGTGGAGATGTTTCCTGTAGTGGGGGAGCCAAGGACCAGAGGACACAGACAGAGTGGATGTGGAGATGTTTCCTGTAATGGGGGAGCCAAGGACCAGAGGGCACAGATAGAGTGGATGTGGAGATGTTTCCTGTAGTGGGGGAGCCAAGGACCAAAGGACACAGACAGAGTGGATGTGGAGATGTTTCCTGTAGTGGGGGAGCCAAGGACCAGAGGGCACAGACAGAGTGGATGTGGAGATGTTTCCTGTAGTGGGGGAGCCAAGGACCAGAGGACACAGACAGAGTGGATGTGGAGATGTTTCCTGTAGTGGGGGAGCCAAGGACCAGAGGACACAGACAGAGTGGATGTGGAGATGTTTCCTGTAGTGGGGGAGCCAAGGACCAGAGGGCACAGATAGAGTGGATGTGGAGATGTTTCCTGTAGTGGGGGAGCCAAGGACCAGAGGACACAGACAGAGTGGATGTGGAGATGTTTCCTGTAGTGGGGGAGCCAAGGACCAGAGGACACAGAGAGAGTGGATGTGGAGATGTTTCCTGTAGTGGGAGAGCCAAGGACCAGAGGACACAGAGAGAGTGGATGTGGAGATGTTTCCTGTAGTGGGGGAGCCAAGGACCAGGGGACACAGACAGAGTGGATGTGGAGATGTTTCCTGTAGTGGGGGAGCCAAGGACCAGAGGGCACAGACAGAGTGGATGTGGAGATGTTTCCTGTAGTGGGGGAGCCAAGGACCAGAGGGCACAGACAGAGTGGATGTGGAGATGTTTCCTGTAGTGGGGGAGCCAAGGACCAGAGGGCACAGACAGAGTGGATGTGGAGATGTTTCCTGTAGTGGGGGAGCCAAGGACCAGAGGGCACAGACAGAGTGGATGTGGAGATGTTTCCTGTAGTGGGGGAGCCAAGGACCAGAGGGCACAGATAGAGTGGATGTGGAGATGTTTCCTGTAGTGGGGGAGCCAAGGACCAGAGGACACAGACAGAGTGGATGTGGAGATGTTTCCTGTAGTGGGGGAGTCTCAGACCAGAGGACACAGACAGAGTGGATGTGGAGATGTTTCCTGTAGTGGGGGAGCCAAGGACCAGAGGGCACAGAGAGAGAGGATGTGGAGATGTTTCCTGTAGTGGGGGAGCCAAGGACCAGGGGACACAGACAGAGTGGATGTGGAGATGTTTCCTGTAGTGGGGGAGCCAAGGACCAGAGGGCACAGACAGAGTGGATGTGGAGATGTTTCCTGTAGTGGGGGAGCCAAGGACCAGAGGGCACAGACAGAGTGGATGTGGAGATGTTTCCTGTAGTGGGGAGCCAAGGACCAGAGGGCACAGACAGAGTGGATGTGGAGATGTTTCCTGTAGTGGGGGAGCCAAGGACCAGAGGGCACAGATAGAGTGGATGTGGAGATGTTTCCTGTAGTGGGGGAGCCAAGGACCAGGGGACACAGACAGTGTGGATGTGGAGATGTTTCCTGTAGTGGGGGAGCCAAGGACCAGAGGGCACAGACAGAGTGGATGTGGAGATGTTTCCTGTAGTGGGGGAGCCAAGGACCAGAGGGCACAGACAGAGTGGATGTGGAGATGTTTCCTGTAGTGGGGGAGCCAAGGACCAGAGGGCACAGACAGAGTGGATGTGGAGATGTTTCCTGTAGTGGGGGAGCCAAGGACCAGAGGGCACAGACAGAGTGGATGTGGAGATGTTTCCTGTAGTGGGGGAGCCAAGGACCAGAGGGCACAGACAGAGTGGATGTGGAGATGTTTCCTGTAGTGGGGGAGCCAAGGACCAGAGGGCACAGACAGAGTGGATGTGGAGATGTTTCCTGTAGTGGGGGAGCCAAGGACCAGAGGGCACAGACAGAGTGGATGTGGAGATGTTTCCTGTAGTGGGGGAGCCAAGGACCAGAGGGCACAGACAGAGTGGATGTGGAGATGTTTCCTGTAGTGGGGGAGCCAAGGACCAGAGGGCACAGATAGAGTGGATGTGGAGATGTTTCCTGTAGTGGGGGAGCCAAGGACCAGAGGACACAGACAGAGTGGATGTGGAGATGTTTCCTGTAGTGGGGGAGTCTCAGACCAGAGGACACAGACAGAGTGGATGTGGAGATGTTTCCTGTAGTGGGGGAGCCAAGGACCAGAGGACACAGATAGAGTGGATGTGGAGATGTTTCCTGTAGTGGGTGAGCCAAGGACCAGAGGACACAGACAGAGTGGATGTGGAGATGTTTCCTGTAGTGGGGGAGCCAAGGACCAGAGGGCACAGATAGAGTGGATGTGGAGATGTTTCCTGTAGTGGGGGAGCCAAGGACCAGAGGACACAGACAGAGTGGATGTGGAGATGTTTCCTGTAGTGGGGGAGTCTCAGACCAGAGGACACAGACAGAGTGGATGTGGAGATGTTTCCTGTAGTGGGGGAGCCAAGGACCAGAGGACACAGATAGAGTGGATGTGGAGATGTTTCCTGTAGTGGGTGAGCCAAGGACCAGAGGACACAGACAGAGTGGATGTGGAGATGTTTCCTGTAGTGGGGGAGCCAAGGAGCAGAGGACACAGATAGAGTGGATGTGGAGATGTTTCCTGTAGTGGGGGAGCCAAGAACCAGAGGACACAGATAGAGTGGATGTGGAGATGTTTCCTGTAGTGGGGGAGCCAAGGACCAGAGGGCACAGATAGAGTGGATGTGGAGATTTTTCCTGTAGTGGGGGAGCCAAGGGCCAGAGGGCACAGACAGAGTGGATGTGGAGTTGTTTCCTGTAGTGGGGGAGCCAAGGACCAGAGGACACAGAGAGAGTGGATGTAGAGATGTTTCCTGTAGTGGGGGAGCCAAGGACCAGAGGGCACAGACAGAGTGGATGTGGAGATGTTTCCTGTAGTGGGGGAGCCAAGGACCAGAGGGCACAGACAGAGAGGATGTGGAGATGTTTCCTGTAGTGGGGGAGCCAAGGACCAGAGGACACAGACAGAGTGGATGTGGAGATGTTTCCTGTAGTGGGGGAGCCAAGGACCAGAGGACACAGATAGAGTGGATGTGGAGCTGTTTCCTGTAGTGGGGGAGCCAAGGACCAGAGGGCACAGATAGAGTGGATGTGGAGAGGATGTTTCCTGTAGTGGGGGAGCCAAAGACCAGAGGACACAGATCGAGTGCATGTGGAGATGTGTCCTGTAGTGGGGGAGCCAAGGACCAGAGGACACAGACAGAGTCGATGTGGAGATGTTTCCTGTAGTGGGGGTGCCAAGGACCAGAGGGCACAGATAGAGGGGATGTGGAGATGTTTCCTGTAGTGGGGGAGCCAAGGACCAGAGGGCACAGATAGAGTGGATGTGGAGATGTTTCCTGTAGTGGGGGAGTCTCAGACCAGAGGACACAGACAGAGTGGTTGTGGAGATGTTTCCTGTAGTGGGCGAGTCTCAGACCAGAGGACACGGACAGAGTGGATGTGGAGATGTTTCCTGTAGTGGGCGAGTCTCAGACCAGAGGACACGGACAGAGTGGATGTGGAGATGTTTCCTGTAGTGGGGGAGTCTCAGACCAGAGGGCACAGCCTCAGAATAGAAGGTGTCTTCAGCCAGAGGGTGGTGAATCTGTGGAATTCATTGCCACAGATGTCTGTGGAGGTAAGTCACTGGGTATATTTAAAGCAAAGGGGTTACAGGTTCTTGATTATTAAGATTATGGGGAGAAGACAGGAGAATGGGGTGAGAGGCACAATAAATCAGCTATTATTGAATAGCAGAGCAGACTTGCTGGGCCTAATGGCTGAATTCTGCTTCTCTATTTCATGGTGTTATGATTAAAAAGTAAATTACCTCTCTCCCTTACTTCTGCACCACAATAGTGTGGCTGCTGGCATCCTGTTGCAGGAAGGTGAAAGTGCAGGCTCCACGGCCAGCATTCCCGAAAGTTGGCAATGTCCCTAGGAGGAGTCCAGTGTTGGAGCGCCCACGGGGGGTCATGGTCTGGTCAGCTCTGATAAAGCCTGGTACTCCGTATCCACACCCACATGGACACACCAAGCTTTCTGACAGTTATGGAAACAAACTCTGCGAATTCCATAGGGAACTGCCAACACGTATCAGGATATACTCGGACTGACCTGCCTATATTTCTCACTGTCTTTTCTTGATACTTCTCGCTGTCGTCTCCTCTTCGGGCTCATATGGAAATTTGGCTCATTGCCACTCTGCTAACAGACTCAACGGTGAGAAGTCCACATTTCATAAACGATAGGCGTCTAGGGTCGGTATGATACGTGGTTCAACCAAACAGGAATGTCCTGAAGTTCTGATTAAAGATCTTCGATTTGAGTGAAGATGCGTAAATACTGTCCAAACACAATTGTTGGTTGGCAAGAAATAATAGATCTTGCACTGCATAAAATTATAAAGGAAGCATATTTACAAATTTCAGCTTTGTCGAACAGCTAGTAGGAAACAAAAAGAAAAAAAAAGTGCTCATTACAGTTAACCCAGTCCAAATGTGCACATAAAGTTAGAGCACATCTTGAAGTTACCTTTTTACTCTTCGCTGGACCCACGATCTGCACAAGAGCACTGAACATGGCTCGAAATCCACCTTGAAGTGGGCTTTCTCTTGTGAGTATTGACCCCTCCTCAGAGCCATTCACCTGCACTTTGTGCAACAGGGACGCTCCTTCCCACAGCATCCTCAGCCATCTTCCATCCTGTCCTCTCCACAGCTCCCGCCAAAAGAGAGACCCGTGAAACACACTGTCTGTCACAAACCTCACTCCGCCCAGCTCTCTGTAGAACCTTCTCCCAATTCCACCACGCTGACTAGCTGGCACAACATTCCTAAGTTGAACATCATAGCCCATTATCTTTTAGCCAAAACTAAAATATTCTAAAAGCAGATCACACTACTCTTACAGAACTGCTAAAATGAAATACCTACAGCATAGCAGTAAAAATCTTAACCAGGGTGATACACCACCAACATAATCAAAAAACCCTCCCCCACAGACATTCTCTCTTCTCTTCCCTCCCAGAGCAAACCCTGGCTTTAAAGTGCTAAGCTCAGTACACCACGGAAACCAGCTTCTCCTCCATGGACTGTCTACACTTCTCGCTGCCTCAGTGAAGCAGCCAGTGTAATCAAAGACCCCACTCACCCTGGACATTCTCTCTTCTCCCGTTGAGCAGAAGATGCAAGCACCTGAAACACGTAGCACAAGGTCCAAGGACAGCTTCTGTCCCACCGCTGTAAGACTATTGAGTGGTCCCCAAGGTGGACTCTTCAGCTGACGAACTTGCACCTGCACTTTCTCTGTAACACCTCAGCCTGCATTCTGTCATTGTTTTCCACTGTACCTCATCAATGCTCTGTTGTGATGAATTAATGGGTATGGATGGAAAGCAAAACCAAGAGTTTCTCAATACTCATGGCAATAATAAACCAGTTTACTGATCTACCACTCTCCTCTTCGAATACTCCCATTTCAGTGCTCATTTACCTACATTCTACTTAAGGTGATGCCTCAAAAAGGTGGCATCATCTAAGACATGCGCTCTTCGCATTTATACAAGAGATTCTGCAGAAGCTGGTAAACCAGAGCAACACATACAAAATGCTGGAGGAACTCGGCAGGTCTATGGAAATGAATAAACAGTCGATGCTTTGGGAAAAGGCCCTTCAGCAGGACCAGAAAGGAATAAGAAGCTGGGGTAGAGGAAGGAGGGAAGACTAGAAGGTAATAGAGATGAAGCCAGGTAGACGTGTGGGGGGAATGATGTAGAAGTGGGAGGTGATAGATGGGAATGGTAGCTGGTTGGAGGAGGAGGAATCTGAGGGAGAAAGGGAAGGAGAGAGCACCAGGGGGGTGGTAGGCAGATGAGGAGAAGAGGTAAGCTGGGGAATTGAAGAAGAGGAAAGGGTGAGGGGGAAAAATTACCAGGAATTGGAGAGATCGATGTTCATGCCTACCCTGATGGAACATGAGCTGTTGCTCCTCCAAGCTGGAAGTAGCCTCATCGTGGGAGAAGAAGATGCTGTTGCCCAACATGTCGGAAATGGAATGGGGATAGATATTAAAATGGTTAGCTGCCAGGAATTTTTTTTTTGCAAATGGATTGGAGGTACTTGACAAAACCATACCCCCATCTACGTCAAGTCTCACCAGTGTAGAGGAGGACACATCGAGAGCACTGGATTCGATAGAAGTGCTTTCCCCACCTCGAGGGACTGTGTGTGGCACTGAATGGAGGTGAGGGAGGATGTGAGTGTGCAGGTGTCAGCCTTCAGGTGCTTGCAGGGAGAAGTAGTGGGAGGAAGATGTGTGTGGATGGACAAATGGACGAGGGAATCACAGAGGGAGCGATCCTGCGGGGGGGGGGGGTGCGGTAAATAAAGATGTGCTTAGTGGTAGGATCCCTTTGGAGATGGTGGAACTTGTGGAGAATGATGTGTTGGATGCGGAAGATCATGGGGTGGTAGGTGAGGACAAGAGGAACTCTGTCACTGTTAAGTTGGTGGGAAGATGGGGTGAGCACAGATGTCCAGGAAATGGAGGAGATACAGGTGAGGGCAACATCAATGGTGGAGGGAGGAAAGCCCCAGTTTCTGAAGGAGGAGAGGAAAGTCTCATCCTGGGAACAGATGCAGTGGAGTGGAGTGGAGTGAAGGAATCGGGAAAAGGGAATGACATTTTTACAGGAGTCAGAGTGGGAAGGGGTAGAGTCAAGATAACCGTAGGAACGGGTGCATTTATAAAAGATGTTGGTAAACAGTTTGGCTCCAGAGCTAGAGACAGAGAGATCATGAAAGGGGAGAGAGGGGTCAGAGATGGTCCGAGTGAGTTTAAGGGTGGGAGCTGACGAAATTGAAGAGCTCAGCATGGTCTGCATGAAGCAGCACCAATGCAGCTGCCAAAGTAGCAGAGGAAGAGTTGAGGAGCATTACTAGGGAAGGCTTGAAACATGAACTGTTCTACATAGCCAACAAAAAGAAAGGCATAACTGGGGCCTACATGCATGCTCATGGCTACACCATGAGTTTGTAGAAAGAGGGTGGAGCCGAAAGAGAAGCAGTTGAAGGTGGGGATCAGTTCCACCAAACGGAGCAGGTTGGTGGTGGAGAGGAATAGGTCAATGAGGGAAACCCATTTCTCATTACTACCATTAGGGAGGAGGTACAGACTCCTGAAGACCCACACTCAATGTTTTAGGAACAACTTCTTCCCCTCTGCCATCAGGGAGGAGGTACAGGAGCCTGAAGACACACACTGAACGATTAAGCAACAGCTTCTTGCCCTCTGCCATCAGGGAGGAGGTACAGGAGCCTGAAGACCCACACTCAATGTTTTAGGAACAGCTTCTTCCCCTCTGCCATCAGGGAGGAGGTACAGACTCCTGAAGACCCACACTCAATGTTTTAGGAACAGCTTCTTCCCCTCTGCCATCAGGGAGGAGGTACAGACTCCTGAAGACCCACACTCAATGTTTTAGGAACAGCTTCTTCCCCTCTGCCATCAGATTTCTGAAGGGATAACGAACCCATGAACACTACCTCATTATTTTCACTCTCTTTAATTCATATATGTATATTATGTATTGCCCTATACTGCTGCCACAAAACAAATGTCAATAAAATTAAACCTGACTCTTTCTGACTTTACCTGCTGCTCATTCTGTGATTCTCTTTGCTTATGACTCACTTTCCCCACTTAGTTTGGTATCAATCTGTCGAATTCATTGCCACAGTTGGCTGTGGAGGCCAAATCTTAGGATGTACTTAAGGCAGAGCTTGATGGGTTCTTGACCATTCAGGGAATTAATTGTTACGAGGAGAAGGAGAGAGAATGGGGTTGAAGAAAAATAGTCCTCATGATTGAATAGTGGGGCAGACTCGATGACTGAATGGCTGAATTCTGCTCCCATGTCTTATAGCTTCACAACTTGTCCCTTTGTCACTGGGATTTCCAGTATGGAATGCAGGGTTCTCCTGGGACCTTTCCACACTTGTCTTTCACCAACTGTAGCAAAACTGAAAGACTGACAAACTGTCCAAATACATGAAAATAAAAATAAATAATGCTGAAAACATAGGTTGTTGAGACCAAGAAAGTGAGTGTGTAGGTTGTGCAATCAGTTCAGAGTCAAGGTGGGTGAAGATATCTCCTCTGGTTCAGGAGCCTGGTGGTGTGGGACGTGAAGCTCCTGTACCTCCTTCCCAATGGCAGCTTTGAGAAGTGAGCATGGCCTCGGTTGTGGGGGTCCTTGATGATGGATGCTGCTTTCCTGAAACAGTGCTCCTTGTAGATGTGCTCGGTGCTGGGGAGGGCCTTTCCTGTGACGGACTGGGCTGTCTCCACCACTTTCTGTAGGCGTTTCCATTGCTGGGCATTGATGTTTCCCTACAAGGACATGATGCAACTAGTCAGGATACTCTCCACTGTATATCTATACAACTTTGTCAAAACATGATTCCATAATAAGCACCCTTTGTTTGGAGAAGACTTTCACAGGAATCTAAGCTACAAACATGACAGGAATTGAAATATTAGTTTCTTCCGGCTTGTTCTGTATATGTTAACAAGATCATTTTGAATTTAACATGCGAGTCTTGAATTCTAATGGATACGGTTTCTGTTTCTTCCCGCACATTCCCCCCCCCCCCCACCCACCCTTGTCCAATCACCTCACACAGGAGACTGTCCCGGTCAACACTCCTCCTCATTCCGCTGTTTGGAATTCACTACACGGTGTTTGCCTTTTACCCGGAAGATGTTAACACCCTGGATCGGCTGGTGATTGAGCTGGGATTGGGATCCTTCCAGGTAACGTGGTCAGAGTACTGTAAGTCGGCCGCAGGACAAGGGGAGGTACTGTGCGGATCCCACAGGCCGGTCAACTGTCTGCTTGTGTCCTGATCCATGGCCCTCCGCAACCTGGCCTCTCCCTATGCTTAGAAGTGTGGAGGAACAGAAGGGGATTGGGTCCATGTCTCTAAGTGGCTACACAAGTTGATAAGGTCGGGCGTGGTGTGTGGGCCTTCTTTAGTCAGGGGGCTGAGTTCAAGAGCCGTGAGATAATGTTGCAGCTCTATAAAACCCTGGTCAGACCACACTTGGAGTATTGTGTTCAGTTCTGGTTGCCTCATTATAGGAAGAAGGTGGAAGCTTTAGAAAGGATGCAGTTTAGCAGAATGCTGCCTGGATTGGAGAGCACGTCTTTTGAAGAATGGATGTGCGAGCTAGGGCTTTTCTCTCTGGAGGGAAAGAGGATGGCAGGTAATTTGATAGAGGTGTACAAGATGATAAGAGGCATAGATAGAGACTTTTACCAAGTATTGAAATGGCTAATATGAGAAGGCATATGTAACCCCCTGGGTCACCTCAGGCTCGCTCAGCTCGTTTCCGTCTGGGGGAGCAGCCTTCGGCCCCGCCAAACTGGATAATCAGCTGGTGTGGATGCTGTGTGATGTCCCCGCCTCGCCAAAAAACAGACAGTACACCATATGCGATTAAATGAGTACAATTTATAAAGGTTACTATAACTAAATGATTAATAATGATACAGTAAATATGAAGGAAAAGAAAATAAAGGAAAGGCGCCAAACTTATCAAAGTCCAAACCACTTCGTGCACAACTGTTGGAGCTCAATTACTGAAGTCTTCTGGCCACCGTTCGATCCCCTCCGAACTCCTCAACTCACAGCTCAGGACTACTCGAAGTGGTCAACCAAATACACCTATCTTCGTCTCCTCTCCTCGGGGTACCTCCTGGCCTCGGACCCCCGCTCGGGGTCTGTTCCATGCCCAGCTTACAGCATCCCATCCTCTCTCTCTCACCCCCTCGCGCCGATCTGCCCAAAAGCCCGCCAACAATAGCTTACAGACTCAGAAGAAAGAACAACATTAATCCCAATTGGTTTACAAAGGAATACAATTCTCGTTATCAGTAAATTTTAACCCAAACAAGCTTCCATCACTCTCTCGAAACAAAGAAGCAGTCCTACTTCTAACAAAACAAAGAAGCCATTTTGATTAGCATATGGAGTAACAAAGAACAAGAAGAAACCCCCTTTACACATAATTTTGAGGTGCTTGGAAGAAAGTCAGAGGTAGGTTCTTTCACACAGTGGTGGGTGTTTAAAACACACTGCCTGGGGTGGTGGTAGAGGCAAATTCATTAGGGACACTGGAGAGGCAAGTGGATGAAAGAAAAAAGGAGATCTGCATAGGAAGGAAGGGTTGGATGTTCTTGGGTTAAAAGATTGGCACAACATAGTGGGCCAAAGGGCCTGTACTGTGTGGCATTGCATTATGGTCCATCTTTGCACTCCTTCAATCCTTCTCCAAATCTTCCCAATCCAGGCAAGAAGTTCTAGAATTCCTTCTCAACTTCTCCTCAAGGGCCTAGTTCTTCCAGCAAGCTTTTAATCATCTGTGCTCACCACATTCCCTGGGAAGTCTGAAGTTATTTCCTGAAAGAATACTACTAATAAGATTATGAGAGGAATAGATAGACAGACAATACCTTTTTTCCAGGGGTTGAAATGTCTAATACAAGGGGGCATGCATTTGAGACAAGAGGGGGGTCATTTCAAAAGAGATGGGAGGTGCAAGTTTTTTTTTTACACAGAATTTTGGGTGCCTGGGGTGGTGGTAGAGGCAGATACATTAAGGATTTTTAAGAGCCGATTAGTTAGGCTCAGGAATGTGAGGACAATGCAAGGATAGGGACAGTGTTTGTTTATTTACTTGTAGAAGTACAGTGCGGAATAGGCCCTTCCGGCCCTTTGAGTCTGCAGTCCCTGTGTAACTGCACTGGTCCAATGAAATAATGGCCAAGCAACATACAGGTGTCCTTGAAGATTTATTTTTATTTCTCTCACTCTTTCTTCAGTAGACACCGTGAAAACTACAAGAAAATAAAGGTCATAAAAGGTTTGAAACATACACGTCTCAGTCTTTTAAAGTCTCTCAAGCTAGTGTCCACCGATAAACAGGCCCAAACACGTTAGCACAACAGAAGTGTGCTGAAATCAAATAAATCACTAAAAACGTATCACACTGTCCATATAGAGACACATCAACAACATTGTACACAATATAAAACATCAAAACAATTACCATGCGCGCCGCTTGGACCACATGCAGAATAAAGTCATTTTAGAGTCATATACCTTTCTGCTTCCATGTTGGTTCTGACCCATAATACCACAGCCATGCTTTTAGTAAACTCTGGTCATGTGACCCTTTACACTCAACATTAAGTAAAACCTTACATAAAATATTTTAAGGTGATAAAATAATCATGAATTTATGACAAAAACAAAATAAACATCTCAATGAAACATGTCTCTGAGACAGTTAGACCCCGATTTAACCCAAACCTAATGATGGGGTAATTTACAATGACCAACCGATACGTCCTTGGACAGTGGGAGGAAACCCATGCGGTCATGGGTGGGGGCGGGGGATATAAACTCCTTACAGTTAGTGGCTTGTACTGAAGCTGGCTCGCTGGTACTGTAGAGTGTTGTGCTAACCACTAGGCCAGAGAGATTAGTCTGGTTAGCTATTTGATGACTACTTTACTTGGTTTGGCTCAACACGGTGGGCTGAAGGGCCTCATCACAAGATGAGGTTCCCTCAAAGACCCTCACCACTTGTTACAACTAAATAATGCACTGTAGAAGTAGGCCCTTCAGCCCATCTGGTCTATGCTAACCCTCAGCCACACATTTACACTGATCCCACATGAATTCCATTTCCCTCATTCCCCCTAGATTCCACCACTCACCCACACACTGACGGTTCACAGCAGCAAACTAACCATGTGAAAGGGCACCCGAGCGCCTGAGGGAAACCCACTCAGTCACGGGGAGGTCCTGCAAATGCCACACAGACGGCGCCGGAGGTCCGAATTAAACCCGGATCTCTCATGCTATGAGGCAGCTGCTCTACCAGCTGTGCTATGGTTCTGCTCTTCACTTTGGCATCAGTGACTGTACTTGAAAAAAAAACAAGGGAATAGAACATAGAACTGTACAGCACAATACAGGCCCTTCGGCCCATGATGTTGTGCAGACCTTTTAGATCGACTTAACTCTTCCCTCCAACATGGCAGCGCCCGCCACTGTCTGTGTAAACAAAAATCTTGCCCCCTCCATCTCCTTTGAACATTTTCTCTCTCACCTTCAATGCATGCCTACAATTATTTGACATTTCAAACCTGGTAAAAAGAAACCAGCTGACTCATAGCCGTATAAACTTTGGTCAGGTCTCCCTTCAGTCACCAGAGGAAACAACCGGAGGTTGTCCAACCTCTTCTTATTACTCATGCCCTGTAATGCAGACAGCATCCTGGTGAACCTGTCCTGCACTCTCTCCAGAGCCTCCAAGCCTTCCTATCGTGGGGCAACTGGAACTGAATGCAGTACCCCAAATGCAGCCTACCCAGAGTTTTATGAAGCTGAGACGTTACTCTTGAATTCAGTGCCTCAACTAAAAAAGACAAGCACGTCGTGCACCTTCTTTACCAGCCTGTCAACTTGTGTGGCCACTTTCTGAGAGCTTTGGGCCTGGAGCCCAAGAACCCACACTACATTGTGGATGGCATTTTACTGAAAGGATGAACTTCCCAGAAATGAGACCTCGCGCTGGGGCTTTCTGCAACATTTCTGATGTCTCCACCATTGCTGGAGACCCTCTCCCTCCACACTTCAGGGGTCAACTCCCACCTTCCCCAAGGCCCTCAGCGGGGTTGTAACTGGTGGGGGGTGGGGGAGATGGACCTGAGGGTTGGAGGAGCAGACAGGCTCCAGGACGGTCAGCCTTTATTCTCCATGCCAAGTTGGCCCCTAATTGTTTCTGAAGGCCAGACTAGATTGACCACACAGGATCTGAATGAAGCCACGTTCTGGGTCATAGAGCACTGCAGCGTAGAAACAGGGCCTTCAGCCTATCTGGTCCATGCTGGCCTGACTGCCTAGTCCCATCTATCTGAACCCAGACCATAGCCTTAAATAACACTCCCATCTACATACCTATCCAAATGTATCTTAAATATAACAGTCAGACATACATCCACCATTTCTGCTGGCATCTCCTTCCACACTCTCACTGCTCTCTGAGTAAATAAGTTCACCCCTTGTATTCCTCTTCAATATGAGGTTGAGTCTTTCATCCTCAACCTCTGCCTGGTTGAGGTCTGATCTCACCCAATGCCTGGTTGAGGTCTGATCTCACCCAATGTCAGGTTGAGGTCTGATCTCACCCAATGTCAGGTTGAGGTCTGATCTCACCCAAGGCCTGGTTGAGATCTGATCTCACCCAATGCCTGGTTGAGATCTGATCTCACCCAATGTCAGGTTGAGGTCTGATCTCACCCAATGTCAGGTTGAGGTCTGATCTCACCCAATGCCTGGTTGAGGTCTGATCTCACCCAATGTCAGGTTGAGGTCTGATCTCACCCAACCTGAGAGGAAAAAGTCACACAGGCCATGGAAGGAGGGCAGATTCCTTCCCTTAAGGATATTTGAGAACAGGATGGCGATTCTAAGAACAGCAGAAGAATAGACTTATATTCCATGCCTGGTCAGAACTTGAACTCACACTATAGTCCAGAACTCTGGTAGTCTAGACCCCACCCCACTCCACCCAGAGGCATATATAAGCCTAGAGAAAAAGCATGCTGGCCAGAAAAGAGAGCAGTTTTGGGCCCCAAATCTAGGAGAGGATGTGCTGGCATTGGAGAGGGTTCAGAGGAGGTTCACAAGAATTATTCCAAGAAGGAAAGGGTAAATATATGAGGAGTCTATGATGGCTCTGGGCCTGTACTCACTGGAGTTTAGATGAATGGGGGAAGAGCACGAAATCTCATTGAAACTTACTGAAAACTGAAAGGTTTATACAGAATGGACGAGCAGAGGATGTTTCCTACAGTGCCAGAGTCTAGGACCAGAGGGCACAGCCTCAGAAGAGAAGGCCTACCCCTTTAGAACAGAGATGAGGAGGGATTTCTTTAACCAGAGGGTGGTGAATCTGTGGAATTTATTGCCACAGACAGCTGTAGAGTCATTGGGTATATTTAAAGCGGAGGTTGCTAAGTTCTTGATTCGCAAGGGCATCAAAGGTTATGGGGAGAAGGGGTTTGAGAAGGGGATAATAAATCAGCCATGATGGAATGATGGAGCAGACTCGATGGGCCAAATGGCCTAATCTGCTCCTATATCTTATGGGCTAAACACCAGCTTTTGCCATTGGCTAGAGCTGAAGTCAGGCCGACATCCCGGTTTGATACAAATGTCTTCCCAATCCTTCACTAATTGTGTATGTGGCCTGTTTATTCCTTACAGGGGTTTGTTGTGGCTGTGCTATATTGTTTCCTCAATGGAGAGGTAAGCTATTTAGATTCTCTTCTCCTTCTTCCTCTCTCCCTGATAAAGAGCAAAGTTAAATCGTTTTTTTGTGTGTGTTATGGGTCTCGGTTTGTTGATGTGAGTAATTCCCTTTAGTTCCAGTACAGCTGAAGTACATTTAAATGACATCTCTAAGTTTCTTCCCGAAGGTACAGTCCGAGATCAAGCGGAAATGGAGGAGCTGGAAGGTAAACCGGTACTTTGCTGTTGACTTCAAGCACCGCCACCCGTCGCTGGGCAGCAGCGGGGTCAACGGCGGCACGCAGCTCTCTGTCCTCAGCAAAAGCAGCTCCCAGATCCGGATGTCGAGCGTCAACGCCGAGAACCTCGCCACTTGAGCCTGCCGGGCCGCCTCCTCCTTCCCGCCTCCATCGTAAGAAAACGCACCTCCACCTCCTGCCTCCCCCCTCGCCGTGCCCTGTTGGGTGGGGGGTGGGGTCACACGGAACCCACTCTTATTTATGTCGGCCCTCCCCGGGGCCCAGGCAGGTTGCCGTCTTCAGGTGAGAAGAGTCCCAGTGTTGCCCCACCCCCCCCGTCTTCACACTCTCCCCCCCCGCCCCCAGTGTTAACCCACCCGCCAGATACATTCAGAAAATAAACACTGACTCGGTGTCGTGGAACAGGACTAAAACGCCAGCGTTTCGAGTGCTCGCTCCCTCAACGAGGGGAGGTGGAGCTCTCTCCGCCTACCCTGAGCAATACACATTAACGGTGTTGGGTGCCCGGGGACTTTCCTCGCCCTCCGAGGCAGAAGATCGCCCGCCCACTGTGTGTGCGCTCGACGTGTTTGGCAGACGCCCGCAACCCCATCTCTACCCTCCGCCTCCCCTCCCCGCAGCAGGTTGAGGAGATCGGCCTCCACTTTCTCCCCTCGGCGTCAGCTGCTCCGGGGCCGGGACTTCACAACCTTCATCGTGCAGTGCCGTGCCTGCCGAGGGAAGGCGTTTTGAATTCTACACCAACGGTTGGCATCATTCACGGTGACGCACAATGCTGTAGTGCTTCACCGTGACATGGCCCTTTATATGCGATCTTTTCACAATGTCAGGGGGCCCTATCTGGTGACCTGTGGCCCTCTGTGATGTCCCAGGACCTTATTCAGTGACTTGTGGTCCCTAATGTAATCACAAGACCTTATCCACTAATGCGTGGTCCTTAATGATGTTGTGGAACTTTTACTGGTGACGCGCAGTCCTTAGTGATGTCACACAACCTGATGGCATGTGGTCTTTAATTATGTCATGGGCCCTTATTTGAAACCTTAGTGATGTGACGTGTGGTCCTTAATGATGTCACCGGACTTTATCAGGTGATTTGTTGGTCCTTAAGTGCTGTCACAGGACCTTATCCGGTGGTATGTGGCCCTTAATGATATCACTGGGCCTTTAAAAAGTGACATGTAGTCTTTAGAGATATCACAAGACTTTATCTGGTTTTGTGCAATGGTAAAATGATGTTACAGGACTGTATCTGGTGATGTGTTGACAATGATGTCAAAGGGTCCTTTCTGGTGGTGTGTGGTCCTTACTGATGTCACTGGGCCTTATCTGGTGGCCTATGGTCCTTGAAGGTGACATGAATCCCTTTGAGATGTCACATGACCTTGCCTGTTGCCATGTGAACCGCTGTGATAATATGTGGGCTTCTCCCCGATGTCATCCAACATTATAGGGTGACACGTAGCTGGGCCTGGTGTGACAAGCCGTGGCCCTTTTTTAGCTGACTGGCCAGCTTATGGAAACAGGTGGGAAGAACAGGCAAGATCGCAGCTAGCATACCCCTTACACTTTCGATGGTGTTTGTTGCAAGCTTCCACTGCAGCAACGATGCCCCATTTGCGAACAATTGGGTGCATTTTACATTGCCCGAGGCCACGTCGTCCTCATCCCCCCCCCCCCCACCAAGCCTTTCTCACTATCTGACCAAAATACATCTACAAGTCGAGGGTTTAAATTCCGCCTCCCCACATTCTTTTTTGGCAAAAGGGGCAAAAACTCTCAACCAGCTTTACTGCTCAGAAGCCGTGAATGGCTGCGGAGAGAGACAGCATTGATAAATGCATTGATTCCTCACAGTGAAATTAAAATATTTCGTCCCTTGCGGTGATGGCAATTATCTGAGCGTTGCCCCATCAGCGGGGTTGCAAGCCTCAGAATGATGGGCACTCCTGTGTGGGGTGGGGCTCCAGAAGTTCATACCATGATTGGCAAGCAAGTTATCCCCTTAAAGCTTCTACTTCTTCCTCCACTGACATCATCTTAATTACAATTCGGAGGTCTGAAACCAAACAAACTTAGGAGGCAAGCACAACTACACTCAGTAGCCACTTTATGAGATATGGGGGGTCGTCTGCTGCTGTGGCCCACCCACTTCAAGGTTCGACGTGCTGTGTGTTCAGAGATGCTCTTCTGCACACCACTTGTAACGTGTGGTTATTTGAGTTCCTGTCACCTTCCTGTCAGCTTGAACCAGTCTGGCTATTCTCCTCTGACCCCTCTCGTTAACGAGGCGTTTTCACCCACAGAACTGCTGCTCACTGGATGTTTCTTTTCTCTCACCGTTCACTATAAACACCAGAGACAGTTGTGTGTGAAAATCCCAGGAGATCAGCAGTTTCTGAGATACTCAAACCACCCCATCTGGCACCAACATGGTCAAAGTCACTTAGATCATATTTCTCCCACATTTTGATATTTGGGCTGAACAACAAATGAACCTCCTGACCACATCTGCATGCTTTTATGCATTGAATTGCTGCCACGTGATTGGCTGATTAGATACTTGCATTAACAAAGAGGTGTACAGGTGTACCTAATGAAGTGGCTACTGAGTGTATGTCAGAAATGGAATGTAATCCAAGATATTCCTCCTTATACTTCCCTCACCTTGATATGTTGAAGACCCAAATACATCCGACGCACAGTAAAGATGCAAGCCTTTCTCTCCTCCGCCCCTGGGGACTTGCAACAGTGCTCGACGTTGTCTAGAAAGGTATTCAACTCCCACAGCTCCCCAGCGGGGTTCTACTATGAAAAGCTGTGTAAAACAAGAAAATGCACAACTGATCCGCTCACTTTGTACAGTTTGACCGTTGTCGTCTGGGGTGTGATTACGTGTGACGTGAATGCGGCAGTGTTTGGCTGTTGTGAAGTGACTCTATTTTGACCAGAAATGATGTCGTCAATCTTTGTTGTTGCAAAAAAAAAAATGGCCTCCTCTCACGAGAAAGGTTGTGGGATTTGAATCTCTCTGCATTGGAACAGACCATAAGACATAGGAGCTGAATTAGGACATTTGGTCCATCGAGTCTGGGCTTCCCAGTTAACAGAAAATGGTGCATGGCATTTCTGTGGAAAGGCTTTTCCAAAGCCAGGCAGGGGGCAAAATTGGTCTGTGCTGTATGAACACTTACAGATGAGGTTCCCATTTGCAATGTTTCAGAATTGGTTGGTGCCTCCTTCAAACAGGGTCTTGGCAGTGAATTGACATCTTGTGCTAATGCTTGAATTTGCAATCATTTTATTCCTACATTGGAGGAAGGGTAGACTCGTCAGGTTTCCTTGTTGAGAAGGGGAAAGGTTCCTCAGTGCTGTTGTTGATATAAAGGAGCTTGGCTATTATTGCTCCGAGATGGAAGAAGGTTGTTCTAGAAGTTAACGCCATGTTGCTTTTAGATGTTTGCGTACTAAGGCATTGGGCAAGGAGGGGTGAGCGGAAGATTAATCAATTAGAGACAGTCAGGAGAAACTCCTTCACTGGAGTTCTGAAAATGCGTCACAAGGAATGAATGAGGCAAATAACCAAGAGAGTTTTGCTGAGAGGGAGAGTATGGAAGGAAACACTGGTGGGAGGGTATTGGGGGAATTGGAGAAGCCTTGTGCGGAGTGTGACTATGGCTTGCACTTATAGACTGACCTTCAGCCTACAATTCTGTGTCACTGGTGCGGCTTTTTTTAACAATGCCTCGGTATATTTTTTTAAGATTTAGACAACTTTTTTTGTTTGGAAACATTGAATTAAAATCAGGATAAAGCCCTAATCAGTATGAAAGGCTTTTGGACGTGGCTGGCCTATAGATTTCCAGGGACTTAAAATGGGAAGTGATTATTGCACAGCCAAATAAGTTTGAGAAGGGGTAGAGCTAACAGCCCTCAGGGTCTACTCATTCACCAGTCAGTCAGCAGAGTCAGGTGTGTGTGAACTACTGAAAGCATAAATAGAACATAGAACAATACAACCCAGTGCAGGCCTTTCGGCCCACATTATTGTGCTACTTTTTAACCTGCTCCAAGATACACTTAACCTGCCTAGCCCTCCACTTGTCTGTCACCTATCTGGCTCAGATGACATTAAAGCAACCCATTCAAAGGAAGTTCACCTGGAAAATGGTGGCTGAAGAGAGGATAGTGACATGATGTAGATTGTGTTAAGCCCTGCCATATCCATCAGTGTGGTACCTAGGTAATTGATAGGGGAATGTTTCATCAGCTCCATTGAGGTAGTACCTCAAGCTCAGAGTTTCCTTTGTCGCCTGACCCCCACCTCTTCTACATTGACAGAACTTTTGTTTGGTAGTGTCTTAAAACAACACAAACAAAATGCTGGAGGAACTCAACAGGTCGGGCAGCATCTATGGAGGGGAATAAACAGTTGATGTCTTGGGCCGAGAACTGGAAAGGAAGCCATAGTAAGAAGCTGTGTGGGGGGTGGGGGAGAAATAGAAGCTGCCAGGTGCTAGATGAGACCAGGTGAGGGGGAAGGTGGGTGGGTGGCGGATGGGGGCAATGAAGTGAGATTAGCAAAACGCCGCAGAAGAAGGAGTCTGATAGGAGAAGAGAGTTGACCAAGGGAGAAAGGCAAGGAGGAGGGGAACCAGAGGGAGGTGGTGGACAGGTAAGGAGAAGAGGAGGGGAGATAGAGTGGGGAATGGGAAAAGAGGGGTGGGGAGAGAAGAGAAATCAGTGTCCATGCTGCCAGCTAGGAAGCTACCTGGAGGTGTTGTTCCTCCAACATGCAGGGGGCTGCTTCGTGGCATTACCTCACTGTAAATTATTACAGTTGCCGAGCATTGCTCAGCAACTTTACTGAGCAGAGAAAGTGGCAAATAATTGGCCATGGCACCATAAATATCACAACACCAATCAACGTTACCCTCACCTCAACACACGGTCAGTCCTCCAGCATTTTGTGTGTGTAATCCTGGATTCTCAGCATCTGCAGGATCTATCGTGTTACTGGTGACAATAGGTGATCTAAATTCTGAAGTTCCCTCCCTTCTGTAAACCTTC